>NC_039359.1:33358857-33666270 GCF_003573695.1 Papaver somniferum | reverse complement strand
GTCTTTAGATCTACAAACAGTTCTAAAGATCCCGTCGATACTCTGATTTAGTTTGAGTGAATCTTATATCAAAAGAGAAGATTCTCAAGCATAAACAAACTAGGTGCAATCAAAGTTTCAACAACCATTAGTCAATCAAATCAATTGAAAACTAATAACACTGTAATTATCTAGTTTCCCACCAACGGTACTCGTAGAGATTTTTGATCCCCATAAGTCTTTAAACGGGTTGTCGTAAGATATTTCACCTAATTAGGATACTTTCCTCTCCGATCATACGGCTCTACCAGAAACAACAAGAAATGAAGTTTGCCTGGATCTTAGGATAGTTTGCTAGAAATGAAAACTTAGGTATTTATAGACCAAGGATGTTTGGACACCAAGGAATTTCCAAATTCTCAAGATATGCAATGAATGACAAATTCGGTTTTCTTAGTTTCAGTAAATGCTTGTCCAATGTTTCTGAAATCTCTCAATAGAAAATATCCAATTAGTAAATGCACATTACTAACTTTTATTCTTTAGAGCTATGCATTAATTGATGGTAATTAAAGCATATAAAATTAAAAACCTTAATTAAACTATTCTCATGTTATTTCGGTACGGGATCTCCTTGAGTACTAAGGAATATCTTTGAACAATAAATGATAAGAGTTATTTCTCGTATTCAAAGTATGTTGACATATTTTCACTGCAAATAATTATTTCATATTTACATGGATTTTCTTCTTTGAATCGGTTATACCACACTTCCAAACAAGTTTAGAACTTGTTTGCCTGTTTTCCAAGACTACTATATGATTGGACATACCAAGACACAATGGTTAGTTGTGTTCGGTCCTACCAAATCACATACATGGGTTCAATCAGTTATACCACAATTCCAAACAAGTCACCTACTTGTGATCGGTCACACCAGACACTAGGATCGGTTCCACTAATTACAAGGATCAGCCACATCTATTCATGCTATCTACTTGTGATCGGTCACACCAATTACAAGGATCGGTCACACAAGCTCTTGTGATTGGTCACACCAATTACTAGGATCAATCTCACCAATTACATGGATCGATCATACCATCTCATGGTGATTGCTTAGGATTTGTTACACCAATGGTCATACCAAATCATAAGTATAGGTATTGTGAATGGTTGTACCAAGATACATAACCTGAGTTAAGAACGGTTCTACCAACTCACACATATTGGTCATCCAAATATATGCAATGAATATCCGGACCAATAAACCTATTGATTTCCCTTTCGATTTCATAAAACAAGTTCATGAATATACTTCCTTTAAACAAATGTAAAAACAATGTTTCCTAGGATGAAACCTTCACCATAACTAATACACATAATCATAATAATATATACAAGATTAAGTCAATGTCATATCTACGAAGTTCAAAACATAAGCGTTATACATCGTAGTCTCATTCCTTAATACTATGATCATGTCTCATCCCTAGAGAAACATATACAATATGTACAGTATATACAACCTCCTCACCATCCACATGTGTTGACAGGCTTCACTCCCTCAACACATCTTCATCCTAGTGTTGAGATGCACAACCTCCTCAACACTCACCTGTGTTGACAGGCTTCACTGCCTCAACACATCTTCATTAGTGTTGAGACGCACAACCTCCTCAACACTCACATGTGTTAACAGGTTTCACTTTCTCAACATATTTTCATCCTAGTGGTGAGACGCACAACCTCCTCAACACTCACATGTGTTAACAGGCTTCATTGCCTCAACACATCTTCATCCTAGTTTGACATGCACAACCTCCTCAACACTCACCTGTGTTGACAGGCTTCACTGCCTCGATACATCTTCATTAGTGTTGAGACGCACAACCTCCTCAACACTCACTTGTGTTGACAGACTTCACTCCCTCAACGCATATTCATCAGTGTTAAGACGCACAACCTCCTTAATACTCACCTATGTTGACAAGATTTACTTCCCCAACACATGTTCATCAGTTTGAGACGCACAACCTCCTCAACACTCACATGTGTTTTCAGTCTTGACTGCCTCAACACATCATCATAGTGTTGACGGCTCAACTTCCTCAACACTCATCGTCAGGCTCCACTGCCTCAACACACATCAATGGTGTTAACGGCCCAACTGCCTCAACATTCATCACATGTGTTGTCAAGCTTGACTGCCTTAACACATCATCCCAGCGTTGAGACGCACTACTTCCTCAATACTTGTCACAGTACAATCTCCTCAACACTCTTTGTAGTGTTCTCACGCATTATTGTCCCGAAAGTTATCCTGATTCATGCTCTTCAAACGATGTTTTTCTCGTCATTCTCTACCGATCATTGTTCCTTGGACGACTACTTGACATCACTACACCGAGAGTATCAAGGCAAGTCAACTACAAGGCCCCTGGTATAAATCTCACGACTAAGTTAAAATTACTTGTCTTGCTCCTATTTATAAAATCACCATCTAGTGTTTACTGGGGCTGTCAATGGGTCCGGGTCCTCCCGGAACCGGATCCGGAACCGGATCCTATTAATTTTTGGGGTTCCGGATCCGGTTCCTAAATTAGTAGGCCCAGAATCGGACCTAATTAAACAGCCGGGTTTCCACCGGTTTCGGGTATCAAACGGGTATTTAATGTTCAGTGTTACCCCTAATAAAAATCTCCAGATATCTACAGAGTAACAGCCAAACGCAATAAAGATTTCGTAAAAAATAAACGTAACCAGCATTAACTAACTGCAACCTCTTTTATAACATACTGCAACCTCTCTTATAACATCTTTAATAACACCACATGTCTTCGCACTTCTAATATCAGCATTTACTAAACCAGTAGAGATGCTACGAGATGGATTTGCTTCTATATTTTCCACTATGATGGATTGAAGCCGAAAGTGAGAGAGATGAACATGTAGCTTTTGTGGAATCTCTTGAGATAATTGTGTCAATGTTAAACTAACTGCGTATAAAGAATTCTTTAGATTCACAACTAGATCACCCCCTAACTCCCTCACTAGCAAGTAGTAAAATACATTCCATTAAAAGAGACACTGTTCTTTTAAGATACTTAAAATTCCATTCAATAACCCTGCTCTAATATCATGTTAAATTTTACGGGAATCCAACTTAAAATTAATTGGCATCGAGTGTAGTGGCCCTCATGCTTATATAAGGAGGATCTAGTCCAGGAAGAAGGTAAGTTATATGGGATGGGACTAATCCTCAACATATCCGCCCGAAACAATCTTCTTGTACATATGAGATGTCCCCCTTAAAATCGTTTTACTTCCATTCCTTTTGTGCCATGGCAAAACCCAAGTGCAGTTCAATATTGATAGCAATACACAACGGTGTTACAGAGAATATATGGTAGAAGAAATAAAGCTTCAAGAACAAGGTCCCCATCATAATAAATAAAGGACGCATAACCATTTTTACAATTAATTCAAATTTCAAACCGTTCAAAGATAAAATTTCTAATCAACACTCTATCAAACATATTACGAGCATCACTTATTTCATACGTAACAAATTCAATACTCATTTTCAAATTCTCACATGAACAAAAATTCAACCCAATAAAATATTTAGTAAGAAAATTAACCTTGATGGAAAAATATACAATCGCCTCATGCATATTTCAAGAACCCTGTGACGGTGGGAGAGGTTAGAACAAAGAATATATATATAAGAAAAAGGATCAGAAATGGTAAGTACATATATAGGAAAGTGGGATTTGCTAGAACAGGATTGAGATAGGGAAGAAATGATAAGAGTTTAGCAGCCGCCGTGGAAATCCATTCCAAGTTTAGGTTCTCAAAAAGAGATTTGATTTAAGACAGAAAGGGGATTATATGTTGGGGAGGCAGAATTATCATGAGACTGGTGACTCCGTAACTTATATTTAGGTTTTTCGTGAAATTATATCGGGTACCCGCGAACCGCGGGGTACCCGCCAGGTATACCCGATAAATACCCGAGACTAACCGGTTTCTTATCGGATCTACCCGTTGGGTATCAAAAGCATTAATGGGTCTAATATTAGGACCTAGAATCGGACCCGTTTTTACCGGGTCCGGTTCTATTCTGAGTAATTGGATACCCATTGACAGCCTAGTGCTTACCATGCAACAATGTTACTGTTCCGCGCTAAGCAAGGAACTTAATGTTGATGGTGGATTTTTGACAAAGGACGAAAAAGTCATTTTGGGTGAATTTTCAAAACAGGGGTAAAATAGTAATTTTACATACTAGGGGCAAAATGGTCATTTTGTAACTTGAAGTAAAAAGTCATATTCATCAAGTTTTGGACCAAGGGAAAAATGGTCATTTTACTAAAATGTTAAAATGACTTATGGAGTCTGCTGCGCGATTAAGCTCCTAGTTGCATTATTCACTAATGTGGAGCCTGCTGCGCAATTAAGCTCCTAGTTGCATTATTCACTAATACGGAGCTTGCAGCGCAATGAAGATCCTAGTTTCATTATTCACTAATACGGAGCCTGCTGCACAGTTAAGCTCCTAGTTGCATTATTCACTAATGCGGAGCCTACACGATATCTTGATCCCGTATTGGTCGAGATTAAACCTAGGCAAGCAAGGAAATTGGCCCATCATGGATCCAATAGGATTAAAATCCTAACGGAAGTTGGAAGAATAAACAAAAGGGGAACATATGACTGATTAGGTCAGTCACGGATGGGGCATGACCGCGCCACCTGGATGGCCGGATTTCCCTAGCCCGCGCCTCCTATGGACGACCGGACTTGCTCCATGTTTGCCCCACGCACTCCTCTTTCCTGTCGACCAATCACATTGCTTCGAAACTACAAGCTCCACTTTTAATTGAAGATGGAAGTAGGTTGGTCGACGCGTTTAATAGAAAGCGGATCTTGGATGCCCAAGTCAGTCGTGAATTGATCACGACCACACAACTTGGCCGGCTCAATTAGCTAACCCTAACTCTTGCAAGCTCGGCAAATAATGTGTCATTATGATGACCGGCCACCCATCTATTGCCTCGACCAATCACCAAGCTCCTAGCCTACCTGCTCCACTCCAAATTGTTGACCAGTCGCGAAATGATCACGACCACACTTGGCCGGTCAATTTAACAAGATTGGCCCTCTCCTAGCATGATCGAGCGAAAAGATGAGCGTACTCAAATACACCACAATCTTTTTGTTTTCAACCTATAAGTCCTCTTACCGAAAGTGATCGTCTATGGACAGAGTCGAGACAATACAACAAATCGGTATTCACACTTTGTGTGATTGTCTATGGATACGAGATCGAGACAATACGACAACCAAAGTGTGATACTTGATAATAGGTTCAGACTTAACCAAACAATATAGTATCACTATCAAGTATATCGGAGTTAATGTTTGTGTAATTTACTTTAAAATATATCATCAAATATAATTGCGGAAAACAAAAGTAATTCACACAGCAAGATTTTGTTAACGAGGAATACTGCAAGTGCAGAAAAATCCTGGGACCTGGTCTAGAATTGAATACTCTCAGAATTAAGTCGTTATACAAAATCTAAACCAACTTCGTATAGTTGAGACCAAGCAACTACCCCTAGTTCACTTAGTTTCCTCAGTATCCATGCGCTTCCGACTTCGAAGGTCACGCCTGGTTGATGGATTTCAAATAGTGATTGTAGTAGTGGTAAAAAGGTTCTTTTCAGACTTGTGAAGAAAATAATTTTTTAGATTTAAATTAAAAATAAAAGATAAAACAAATTCAAAATTCAAATTATGTAAATATTTTGGAAAGACCAGGGTTTAGGATTTCACCATTCACCAAAATTCATGTGATTCAATAATAATTATTATCATGCAATTCTAGACATTATAATTCAAATCAAAAACAATTGTGATTCTAATCATTGCCTAAATCAGATTTTCAAAACATCCATTGTTAATCGCAAGCATGAAATATCAAAAGCAATAAACCAAGCATATTTCATCAAGAGAAAACACAATTAATTAATAAAAATCATTTATTCAATTTTCATTCGGTGCAATTAATCATAAAAGGATTACATAAATAAATTTAAATGAATTTTACCACATAACTTTTGGAAGAATGGCTTCCTCCATCACCCCTGAGATTGGGTTTAGCTCCTCATCCCAAAAACACACTCACAAGATAAATTCATAGCTAAAATAGGTGTTTTTATTGATGTATATAAGATGAAACAGGAATTAGCAACGTTGTAGAAGTGTTACACCGTCACTGTTACAAAGGGGTAAGTGCTATTGAAGACTGCTGTAAAAGAACGACACTGGTATTTTTATTTAAGACTGCTAAAGAACGACTGACTATGCAAGTCTGTTCTTCGTGTTCTTGAAGCTCTTCAATGGCAGCAGCAGCAGCACTGTCTTCTCTGTAATCGCTTCTCCTCGGCTCTCCTGGACTCTAAACTCTCTCCTAAGGTTTTCTAACCCTTCTATGATGAAAACACAGCTATTTATAGCTATCCAACTCCCTAGAAACTCGATCAAATCCGATAATAATCTCATTATTCTTCTCGAGCAGTTTGGAGAAAAATCACTTTCATGTTGATTCACGTGGTTCTGTTGGCTATTCTCTCGTATCCAAACTATTCTCTGACTTGGAATGAACTGAATTGGTATATATCCACGCAAGAATATCCCATAAATCTCTCTGACCAATCCCAAACCCTAAACAGAGAAGTCGTATCCTGTTGGGACTTTGATCAATTATTCCGACTTATCCAGCCCAATTGGATGGGTCTAGACGATTGCATTAGGCATGTTATGTCTTCTAGAGTCCGTAGGTACCAAATACACCCGTTTAATCTCCTCAGAACTCGCTAAGAATTCAACTCCAAAACTGTTGTCGCTGCAGCCAATTTTTCCCGCCAATTTCTGTTTTGAATTTTGAAGATGACCTCCCCCTATCCAGTTCCGGTGTCCCTTTAGTACATGCCCTGAAATGGGGTGTCCCTTATCCAAATTAGGGGTGCCTTTAGCAATTCTTCTGGGATGTTTTCTGCACTTTTTCAGGGTTCCTCCGGGGTATTTCCAGTACACTATCAACGGCAATCCAAGGGCCACATTTTTAGCCAATTTTACCGCAAAACCTTATTTATCCGAAAACACCTACAAAAACATAAAAGACCATAATAAGTACAAAATCGAGCACTAATAATATATACAAATGAGATATATTTATGTGTCTATCAAATACCCCCAAACTTATTATTTGCTAATCCCGAGAAAATCAAAACTACAAAATAAAATCCTAACTCACTGCCGCAGGCATCGTCGGTTGCATTTAGCGTATGCAATAAGACTTTAAACCCCTAGGTGTCCCTAGTGGCCGAGTTATAGTCTCGGGAGGGCTTACTAGAGATATACCCACAAAACCTTTATACTCCAGACCCTGGCTATCTACGCAGAACCTTGGAAAGCACTAAAGAATCTCCTTGGTTGGCATACTTATTGACTACAGGAGGAAGTACCCTGATGCGAAATTCCAATTGATGTACACGAGTTTGCACTCAAGCATACTAAAATTCATATAAAGTGACAGATCTCTACTCAGATAGTCGCACTATGGACATCAATATCCGGAGTCAAAACTAATCACATGGATAGATTAAGAGATGGATATAGAAAAACGTAGATGGTTTTGATGTTTACTAAGTGAACGGCGTTTCACATATCTGTCTGAAGGCCTCCGCCAAAATGAACCTATCCTAATGAATTGAGATATTAGTCTGACTAATATCAACACACTGGCATATACAAGGGAACCAGTGGTCGATAACCTAACTCTAGGTCAACACAACTGGCATATACAAGGGTACCAGTGGTCGACTTTATTGAATTTATTCCTTTTGGTCAAATGGTCTGGTCTCAATTTTTTTTTTTTCATAATAATTTATTTTTTTTTTCAACTTTTTCGTAACTACCATTTCTTTTTTTTCTTTTTTTTTTGTATCTCAATCACTCTAATTCACCCTAGTATTGGTAACAACTTGAATCGTGAGCCCCACCTAATCACTTAGAGAAACATAGTTTAAAAACAAAATAGAAGTGAAAAGGACTCAACGAGATATGGTGAAACTATCATGTTATTTCTAACACCTGAGCTCTGTGCTTTTATGAATAGACTCTTCTAGATGTTGCCATCTAATCAGATTGGTTCCTCAACTCCTACAATCAAAATGCTTCCATCCACTTAGATTGGTTAGTGTCATCCTTAATAGGCATAAATTTCTAGGCTCTGGAGTTTATTTATTCATACTGCAACTAAAAAGTTTCTCTCATACCCCCAAACTTAAATCTAACATTGTCCTCAATGTTTTAAAGATGAAATTAAAAGCATGAACAAGGAGAAATTGTTACCATTTGAAGCAAAAGAGATAAGGAAAGATATTACCGTGTCGCATGAATGTTGGGTTACCTCCCAAGAAGTGCTAAGTTTAAAGTCTTCAGCCAGACTTAGGAAAAGATTAGTCAACTCGAACCATAAAGTAACAGACGAAATAATTGCGGGTCTTTAAAACCAAAAAGAGATGACAAAAGGAAACTGCAGTGAACCAAGAAAATGGACAAGAATAGCATGCCCTTACCTAGTTTCCTGATAACTATCGCTAATTGCGGTTCAGGTTCAGGTTCTATGAAAGGGTCTAAATAGAATATTTTCATTGGCTGCGTTTCTTCATAGATGGGATCCGAATCACTAGGTCTTAGAGTCTGTAGAAACTCAAATATGATCTTAGAAGCGCACAATAATAACCTAAATAACTGAGGATCCTCTAAGTCAATAAGATTTTACTTACAAAATTGACCACAATGAGAGTAGTGGTCACTCTTAAGCAAATGTGTCGATTCTAATTTCCTAAAGCATTTAGGTTTAGTCTCACAACTTAATATTCGACACATTTGGAATATAAACGTTCCCACATTTGGAAGAAAACTATTTGGTGGGAAAACAAAGTCATTATGGGTATCATATCCTGGGCAAACCACATCAACCATAGGATGGGTTTCTAACGACTGAACTTCTTCCTGGACATCATTAGGTTCGGGAAAACGAGTATGAAGGTAATCTTGTAAAATTGTCGAGGCAGAGATATCAAGTTCTAAGTGAAGGGACTTTCTGAGAGTTAAACGTAAGGCACTAGGAAGGTGATAATCACCCCCAAACTTAGAGTTTTTAGTGTCTCTAGATAGACTAGTTACAATCTCCCTAATTTCTGGATCATTAGATTCTTGAAAATGGTCAATTGATTCTTCTAATTTATTATCAGGTAGTACATCTCTACTCATCTCTACGGGTATATCTTCTTCATCTAAGATTATTGTTTCTAAGTTGCTAGACTCTAAAACAGCATTTTCGGAATAAACCCGTTCCTCTAAACCACTATCGGCTTCGTAATCAAAAGGAAAAACTACATCGTCTAAAACGATGGTATCCCTAATCAAATCCTCGTCCTTTTGAATAGGTGAATAATCATAAAAATTATTTGGATTTGAACTAGAAATAATATAATCATTATAAAGCTCAATTGGATTAATAGGTTCCTGATCACTATGCCTACATATTTCAGATTCTTCATTACTACTATCCTCATCATCATAATAGTACAAAGATGATTGAACCTTATCTAAATAAGTAGTGTCTTTTATTCTAGCCTCGTCCTCTAAATTAGGCAAATATTCACTATTGATATCAAGGGTAGAATTAGAAACCCTATTTTGGAAATTTAGATTATTTCGAGCAGCATTAGCCAACTGTTCATTTTCTGCCTCTAGACGTGCCTGAATTTCACTGAGCATAACACTTATACGTTCACCACTCTCGTTTATCATCTCAGAATATCGTGTACACTCTTCTTTTGAACTATTCATTGCAACTAAACGCTTATACGTCCTTTCAATCCGTTGTTGGGTCGCTTCTAGAGATGGAACAGGTTCCGAAATATCATAATCAGGACTAATTTCCAAAAACGAGTAACCAGTACTACAGTGTTCCTGATTTTCTTGCTCGTAAGACCAGTTCGCGTGTGGATAGTAATTGGGCTCACCATGGTCATAAAACTAATGATGTACATATTCAAATTCAGGTCGATACTCATAGTATTGGATTCTATCATACCAGTTCGACATTCTTAATTGCAAGGGAATTCTACACAACCACAAACAAGGCCGACTCGACTTCACCAAAGCAAGCCTAAAGATTTCTAGCAAACAAAAAGCATGATGGCTCCACTTAGATTGTTTTCTAGACCAGCTTCTATTCCTTCGAAAAGGAATTCGTTACAATTTGAGCACACCCCTCTGGAATCAATCCGAGCTAATGTAAGTTGAATCGAGGCGAGGGAAGCTTAGTAGAGCTTTGATACCCAAGGCCTCACCGCATTAGAAGGCGGCGCAGTCACGTATTCAACTCACAGAAACCATCATGAACTTTGAAGTGTGCTTAAAGAGCAACCAATATTTTTCGAACGAGTTTCCTATTAAGCTCGTTACCCTATCGGTCTCGTTCTATTCCAAATTTTAAAGCTTGGGTTCGCGTTAGGTTTCGTTTTCCTAAGGCGGGCAAGAAGGGAGCGGTGATGAAATCCGAACCCTTATCTTGTATTGGACAGGCCTTGCCCTTTACTAGGAATTTAAAAATAGTCCAAATTCTTCCTCAATCAATGAATCACCTTAAGGAATACAGTAACTCGCTTACAGGAGATTCGCGAGTGTTTCGATGGACTTACCTCCCGTACCAGACGGGGGATGAACCATTGAAGTCGACTCGGGCCACGACTCCTATGTCATGTACGAACCCGAGGGGCCGAGGTGATATTGTAATCACCGTCCTTCCCTGCACACAGTTATATTTAAACCACCCTTCCGTAGGGTTTAAAAAAAATTAAAAAAAAAAATGTCCAAAGTTCATAGTCCAAAAGTCCAAAAATAAAGTGCAAAAGAAAAAGTAAATTACAAATATTTCCTAATACAATTCTAAAAAATAATAAAACTAAATCCTAAAACAAAAATTGTCTTCTTTTTCTTCTCTTTTAGCTTTAAGCTTTGTTCCAAGTCCTTAGTATCCAACTTCAAACCTGCAAATCAAAGACACACCCAAAGAAACGTAAAGAGGAACAAATAAAGATAAAAATAATAATAAAAAATAAATAAATCTAAAAAAAATGCTACCTAAACACAAATCCCCGGCGACGGCGCCAAAAATTTGATGGATTTCAAATAGTGATTGTAGTAGTGGTAAAAAGGTTCTTTTCAGACTTGTGAAGAAAATAATTTTTTAGATTTAAATTAAAAATAAAAGATAAAACAAATTCAAAATTCAAAATTATGTAAATATTTTGGAAAGACCAGGGTTTAGGATTTCACCATTCACCAAAATTCATGTGATTCAATAATAATTATTATCATGCAATTCTAGACATTATAATTCAAATCAAAAACAATTGTGATTCTAATCATTGCCTAAATCAGATTTTCAAAACATCCATTGTTAATCGCAAGCATGAAATATCAAAAGCAATAAACCAAGCATATTTCATCAAGAGAAAACACAATTAATTAATAAAAATCATTTATTCAATTTTCATTCGGTGCAATTAATCATAAAAGGATTACATAAATAAATTTAAATGAATTTTACCACATAACTTTTGGAAGAATGGATTCCTCCATCACCCCTGAGATTGGGTTTAGCTCCTCATCCCAAAAACATACTCACAAGATAAATTCATGGCTAAAATAGGTGTTTTTATTGATGTATATAAGATGAAACAGGAATTAGCAACGCTGTAGAAGTGTTACACCGTCACTGTTACAAAGGGGTAAGTGCTATTGAAGACTGCTGTAAAAGAACGACACTGGTATTTTTATTTAAGACTGCTAAAGAACGACTGACTATGCAAGTCTGTTCTTCGTGTTCTTGAAGCTCTTCAATGGCAGCAGCAACAGCACTGTCTTCTCTGTAATCGCTTCTCCTCGGCTCTCCTGGACTCTAAACTCTCTCCTAAGGTTTTCTAACCCTTCTATGATGAAAGCACAGCTATTTATAGCTATCCAACTCCCTAGAAACTCGATCAAATCCGAGAATAATCTCATTATTCTTCTCGAGCAGTTTGGAGAAAAATCACTTTCATGTTGATTCATGTGGTTCTGTTGGCTATTCTCTCGTATCCAAACTATTCTCTGACTTGGAATGAACTGAATTGGTATATATTCACGCAAGAATATCCCATAAATCTCTCTGACCAATCCCAAACCCTAAACAGAGAAGTCGTATCCTGTTGGGACTTTGATCAATTATTCCGACTTATCCAACCCAATTGGATGGGTCTAGACGATTGCATTAGGCCTGTTATGTCTTCTAGAGTCCGTAGGTACCAAATACACCCGTTTAATCTCCTCAGAACTCGCTAAGAATTCAACTCCAAAACTGTTGTCGCTGCAGCCAATTTTTCCCGCCAATTTCTGTTTTGAATTTTGAAGATGACCTCCCCCTATCCAGTTCCGGTGTCCCTTTAGTACATGCCCTGAAATGGGGTGTCCCTTATCCAAATTAGGGGTGCCTTTAGAAATTCTTCTGGGATGTTTTCTGCACTTTTTCAGGGTTCCTCCGGGGTATTTCCGGTACACTATCAACGGCAATCCAAGGGCCACATTTTTAGCCAATTTTGCCGCAAAGTCTTATTTATCCAAAAACACCTACAAAAGCATAAAAGACCATAATAAGTACAAAATCGAGCACTAATAATATATACAAATGAGATATATTAGACACATAAATGTGTCTATCACTGGTACATTTTTATTGGATCGTATTCCAAACAATAAAGGAACAAAAAATCTGTTTGGTAACAACTCTATTGATTCTTTCAAGATAAAGATATCTCAAGTCATACGCAAAGGCTCTTCCGTTTAATTTAATAAACTCCTTTGCTGGTTAGATCAATCTATCCAATAACTAAAAAACTAGCTAAGGTTAGATCAATCTATTCGCAATCAATCAGTGTAGATCTCAAGGAGAAACTATAAAGTGATGCCGATCTCACGCAACTAATCAATCGAATAAATATGATTCTAGTTGGATCCCAGACGATCAAGGTTTGTACAAACACAAAGATATGAGAACTAATATGAATTCTTTTTCGTCTTCAAATCTTGGTTAATCTTCAATAAACACCTGCACAACACCACTTTAATCTCTTGTGATCAATCACACACAGAACGGGGTCTATTAACAATAGATTATCATAAGATGTCTTTAGATCTACAAACAGTTCTAAAGATCCCGTCGATACTTCGATCTAGTTTGAGTGAATCTTATATTAGAATAGAGGATTCTCAAGAATAAACAAACTAGGTGCAATCAAAGTTTCAACAACCGTTAGTCAATCAAATCAATCGAAAAAGAATAACACTGCAATTATCTAGTTTCCCACCAACGGTACTCGTAGAGATTCTTGATCCCACAAAAGTCTTTAAACGAGAGGTCGTAAGAGATTTCACCTAATTAAGATATTTTCTTCTCCGAATAGATGGCTCCACCAAAAATAACAAGAATGAAGTTTGCCTGGCTCTTAGGATAGTTTGATAGAAATGCAAACTTAGGTATTTATAGACCAAGGATGTGTGGACACCAGGGAATTTCCAATACTGAAAATATTCTCAAGATATGCAATGAATAGCAAAACTCGGTTTTCCCAATTCCAATAAATGCTTGTCCAAAATTTCCGAAATCTCTCAATAGAAAATCTCCAATTAGTAAATGCACATTACTAATTTTTATTCTTTAGAGATATTCATTTAATTGGTGGTAATTAAAGCATATAAAACCAAAAACCTTAATTAAAAGATTCTCAATTTATTTCGGTTCAGGATCTCCTTAAGTAATAAAGAATATCTTTTAACAATAAATGATAACAGTTAATGCTCATGTTCAAAGTATGTTGACATCTTGAAGTTTAAGGGAATCGGTTCTACCTTACAAAAGTAATCAGGTAGGATTTGATATAACCAAATAAAAATAATCAGGTAGGATCGATTAAATACCAATTACAAGGATCACTCACACAACCTCTTATTATCGATCACACCAGTCACTAGGACCGGTTACACCAGTTACCAGGACCGGTTACACCAGTTACCTTATAAAAGTAATCAGTTAGGGACCAGTACTACCTTATAAAAATAATTAGGTAGGATCGGTTACATCTATATATGGTATCTACTTGTGATCGGTCACATAAGTTACCACGACCGGTTACATCAGTTACAAGGAAAGGTTCCCATATTCTCATGGTATTGCTTGTGATCGGTCACACCAGTTACCAGGATCGGTTATACCAATTACCAGGACCGCTTACCAATTACAAGGATCGATTACACAATACTCTGTGATCAGTCACACCAATTACTAGGATAGGTCACACCAATTACTAGGATAGGTAACACGAATTACAAATATCGTTCATACCATCTCATGGTGATTACTTAGGATCGGTTACACCAACTAAAAAAACTAGTCATGCCAAATCATAAGTCAGGCATTGTGATTAGTTATACCAAGATACATAACAAACTTACGATCGGTTTTACCATCTCACACATATTGGTAATCCAAAGATTTGCAATGAATAGTCGTACCAATAAGCCTAATGATTTCCCTTTCGATTCATAAAACAAGTTCATGAATGTACTTACTTTAAAAGAATGTAAAACATTTTTTCCTAGGATAAAATCTTCACCATAACCCATTCACATAATCTTAACAGTATTTACAAGATTATGTCGATGTCATATCTACGAAGTTCAAAAGATAAGTGTTATACTTCGTAGTCTAATTCCCTAATACTATGATCATACAAATATGACCATGTCACATCACTATAATATTATACAATATGTACAGTATATATAGCTTCGCAGTTATGTTTTCAATATAGCACTACTTGAAAGATACGTTAGGAATGAAACAGTTCAAGTAAATATTACTAACCTCAAGAGGAAGGATGATGTCATCGTTGTAGTTCGCTTCTTCTTCACATTCTTCAGCTCTTCGGAGTAATACTTGTATGTCTTAGTATTCATAGATTTTCTAGTCTAACCTAAACGAAGTTAACTCTAGTATATAATCAAGCGACTTTAGATGAGTTTTGACACACTAAAATATGACAACTAAACTGGACATACCAAATCTTGGTGAGTTCAACCGAGCTATGCTCTAACATCGAGCAAGCTCCATGACAGCTATCTACGGGCCCTCTACTATTTCATCCAATCAGGTTGCTCTTAGCCTACCTGTTTTGCTTTGAATCATCGCCCAAAGTAGGCTAGTCACGCTACCCATGAGGGTCTTAATTAGGTTAGATAATCAAAAACGGTCGCAAATCATCTCAACCATCCAACTTGGCTAGCTCATTTGACTGGCTTAGATTTGATTCGAGCCAACCAACAAGGTGCCATGAGTACTACCGGTCATCCATCTTCTAGATGGACCGATAACCTCATTCCCCAACTTGCATGTACATCCCCAGCAGCTCAAATACAGTTGGTCACATTCCTTCCAAAACCGTAAAATCAGGGACTAACTCGAGTAGGATATATACAACAATGTTTTACATGCATCAATTATTTTTGAGCTGATCTTGCTTGAAAACGATGATTTACATGCATCGTTTACAAATGATATTTTTAAAATATCGATTTCATAAATAATTTAATTATTTAACCTAAAAGCATCATGTGCTATTCTCGAGTACTACTTACGGCAAGTCCCATTTTCATGACTTGGCTTGCCACTTATAGCCATCTGCTGCCTAGCTTGCGCATCATTGGTCGAAATTTTTAGGTTTTACAAACAAGACCCATGATATATGATTAGTTGCTGGAATAATGATACATTCATGACCACCTCACATGTCATATTGGTGGGTCCATTCAGTAACTACCATACGAGACTTGGTCCACTTTTTATTAGTTGTGTGTAACTTGCTTGATATCATGTGGATTTTACTATGCAAGTCACAACTAAGGTAGCATTTCCTACCAAAATACTCGGTACATCAAACATGTCACAAACTGGGGGTTCATCAGGGTATTGGGTTGGCAGTTTGAAAAGCAGGGGTCTAACAACCACACCCAATATTTCACTTAGCAATCTGTATGGACCAACTCCAATATACTTTCAAGAGAATCAACTAGACAGACAGACTCAATCTTAAGAAAAGTATATCCAAGAGTTATATCTCAATTTCTCAATTCAATCTGCAATCAAACAAATAGGAATTTGTAAGCCCGATTGAATATAATAAATAACTTGAACGGTATCAAAAACCAATATCCAAGTGTCAATCAATTTAATCAATAACCAAAGGTTGAATTTACAATTGATTGAACTTAAGCACAACCTGTGATATTTCAATTATATAGAAATATAATGTGGAAAAGAAATAACACAGATACCAGAAATTTTCCCGGGACCTAGTCCAGATTTGAACACCACACTGTATTAAGCCGCCACGGACACTAGCTTACTCCAAGTTAACTTCGGAATGGAATGTAGTTGATCCCTAACCAATATCACGCTGATCAAGGTACAGTCGCGTTTCTTACGCCTCTAGAACCACGTCGGATTCTACGCACTTGATTCCCTTAGCTGATCTCACCCACAACTAAGAGTTTCTACGACCCAAATTCGAAGACTTGATAAACCAATCTGTCTCACACAGAAAAGTATATTGGATAGATAAATAATTCTCCCACAGATATACCTATGAGTTTTATTCCATTTTTTGATAAATCAAGGTAAACAGGAACCAATTGATAAATCGGACTTATATTCTCGAAGAACAGCCTTGTAAAATCAATCACCTCACAGTAATCTCAATCGTATAGTAGCGAAACGAGATATTGTGGAATCACAAACGATGAGACGAAGATGTTTGTGACTAATTTTTATCTTGCCTATCGGAGATTAAATCTCGAGCAAATCTTAGAGAAGATAGTGCTCTATCACGATGGAAAACATCAAGATCAGAACACACAACTACAGAGAAAATAGTTCGGTCTGGCTTCACAATCCCAATGAAGTCTTCAAGTCTTTAACCTACAGGGTTTTCGAAAAACCTAAGGTTAAAGGAGAATCGACTCTAGTCGCAACTAATATCACACAGGAGGTGTGGGGATTAGGTTTCCCAGTTGCTAGAGTTCTCCCTTATATAGTCTTCAAATCATGGTTTGTAATTAATGCTACCTTGGTAACAAAGCATTCAATATTGACCATTATATGAAAAACTTGATTAGACTCAAGCTAATATCTTTCAACCGTTATATCGAACTTAGCTTGTTACACACAAATAAAAAGTGACTTCATTTAGATATGAGTAACTGTACCTATACGTGTATAACTTTGTTGGCTCAACAATAGTTAACCGAAGTTAGCCATATGAACATTTTCATATCAACCATATTCATCTTAACCATAACTAGTTCAAATGAATCAAATGAAACTAGTTTTGGAGTTGTTCAATTGTTTATATCATCATAAAAGTATACAAGACATAATTGAAGCAAAATCGATTTTGATTCACTCGAATCAATTCATGAACATTATAGCCACGGTTTGCAAAAGATTGCATTCCTTATTATATAAATTTACTAGTTCATGAACAAATCGATTTTAGAACATAAACTACTCAAGTATGCAAACGCGTACGCATACCTAAGTGGCCGGACTAAGTTTGGGTTCGCCAGTATGCGAACGGATACGCATACCTTCCAAACTCAGTTGAATTTCCGGAACTTGAAACTCACGCCATTATGCATGCCGGTACGCATACTAAGTTCCCGTATTTTCATTAACCAATCAGTACGCATACGGGTATGCATACTATGGTTCCCAGACTTGGAATATCATGCAACAGTTTAGCATACAAGTAAACATATTGTGTTATATCCAATCATGATTAATTGTTCTAAACTCCCATTTCAATCATTGAAACATTATTAGAAGACGACAATAGCTGTCTCACACAAATTATTAGCTTCAAAGAAATTTTCAAGTGATTGAATGATCAATACGAAACATTCCGAGTCTACATCAAATGACTGTCTCACACAAATCATGTAAGATGTTACAAGGCGATTTTCACATGATCATCTTTTGACTTTCGTCAAGAATATAAGATGAACTTGGTTAAAGCGAAAGCTTACCAACACATATTTCGAGAAATATGTAAGCGAGTTAAACTCGGCTCGAAATATCAAATGTGTATAATTGAAGTCTATATAGCTATACGACTTTTATTCTCAAATAGGAGATAGAGTAGATAGACTTTTGAGTGATAGATGAGTTCAAGTCTCCACATACCTTTTGTTGATGAAGTTCCACAAGCTCCCCTTAGTAGTTCTTCGTCTTCAATCGATGAACACCGTGAAGTCTAATGCTCAACTACACTTACTATCCTAATCCGAGACTTAGCTATAAGTAGACTAGAAATCAAGAATTATAGTTTTGGCAACTAAACTTGACAAAGAAGCTTGAGATAGAAACGCTTGCGAGTTCGACCGAGCACTGCTCTAACACGGTTTATAGCGTGCGGCGTGTAACATGCCCATTATGAGAAAGTGTCAAGAAAGGCGGACAGTTGATATAAGTAGAGGAGTAGTGGATGTAAAACCGACCAGTATTCCCTTTACAATAGGGAAATGGTTCTTACCACTTTTACACGATCTCCACCTCTTCACCACTCAACTACTTCCACTTCCTACGAGATCAGGGTGTTCGACTATGACTTAATATAAATAGATTTTCAATCTATTCAATCAAGGATTTACGCAAGTATCCAGAGAATACAAATAACACTCAACTTATATTTTACAAGCAAGTTTCATATTCTGATACAAGTCATAAAACAACCACACTTTATAGAGCATGTCTCTCTGATCTCAACACCTTCTCTGATTCCCTCCCTAAGATCAACCCTTCTCATTCATTTTCTGACTGAAGCAAGATTGGAACGGTCGTTCCTTGGTTTAGGCAAGAATTGTACAGATTGATCTCTCGAATCTAAAATACTCATGTGCAGTACATTGTTTAGGGTCTAGACTCGTTTCTCATCAAACTACCCACTTTTAGTCTTTTCTACAGAATCAGTTTTTCCCTACTACAAATTGGCGACCACATTGGGAGATTAATCTCTCGGTTTCAAAATCAATTCCCAAAACTTTTTAATTTCCCAATTTCATAAAATGGTCGGTCTTAGGTTAGGTTGTCTACCAACCCTAATCTCAAAATCAACAATGGTGGTATTCCTGATACCACTGCTACTTTCTCCAACGTTGGTACTTCAGGTATCAATTCTTATATCAACAATGACGCCAATACCAACAATGTAGGTGATACCCCTTCCAGCACTGAGGTCAACACTGGAACCTGATGCTCTCAATTCACCTCCCTATGGCCACGATGATGAAGAAGCTAGAAACAATCTCTACCATAGCCGATCTTATGCAAAAGACACTTTTTAAGAATCAAGGAGGTATAGTCACCACAGTTACTCAATTTTTTCAATCCTATGACCGAGCAATGCCAGAAAGATCAAGCCATAATGCTTCAACAATCAACTTATGATCCTGGAACCTTCAAAGCTCTTATTCCGCGTATCGTTGATCGTTTTTCATCAAAGGATAACCAAGCAATACAACCTTCAACCTTCTGTAAGCAGTTTCACTGAAAAACAAAAGGAAAGCCATCGTCTCAGAGATGCAATATCCTGCGCGTCCAAACCCGCCAGCTTCAACTCCATTACCACAGGCGCGACTACCGCAATGAGAAAACCACGTCTAAGCTACACCATATTTGGCTCGACGGAAACAACGTCAACAAGATAGGCGCTTTCAAAATTTCCTCTCTCATGGAAGAAGTAGTTGAATTGCTGGAGGAGATTGCACCTGGGGACTGAAGGGGTACACAGGGACTCTCTCTATGTCTGGAGCTTCATCATATACATATCAATTAAGTCGTTCGCATATAAGAACTTCCCTACTTCTCAAAGGCACGATGCAAAGGTATCCTCATCTCTTTTAATTGTGTTATGTCAAGAGTAAAATGATTTTCCAAATGGAAATAGAATACAACTTGAACCTGCTCAGATGGTAAAAGTAGCAACAAAACGTGTGACTGGGGACTTATAACCACTACTTGTCTCAAAGATACTGAATTTAGTAAGGAGCTAGTCGATCCACATTGTTGTCACTATGATTTTGTCAAGACTCTATTCAACTGAGAAGTTCATTCATCATGTCTACAACCATGCAATCTACTCCGCTCAGGCGACGTCAATCTGCTTCCAAAGACATGTTTTGCAGAAGTTGAGGTTCTAAGTATCATTAAAAACAAGGAAGCTACAACTATCTCCAACCTAAATACTTATGATGATGCGAGCCTCGAGACTTATTTTGTAAGAGCTACTCTCACCACTTTATGAAACGAAAGAGGCCTCATGTTTCACATCAACAAGTTGCACCAGACTTCAACTCTTAGATCTTCTCCTAAAGGATTCATTGGAAGCCACCAAAAGGAGAACATCAACCTTTTAGATGATGTAAATCTTCTTAGAGATGCAATACACCTATCGACCTTCGCCAAAAACGATAAGGAGGATACCTTCCTCTATTTTGTTCTTAAGGTGTCAGACTTGGTGGAATTTTTTGTGTCTTTGCTTGATTGTTTTACAACCAAATTTTTATGTTGTCACTTATGATTCTATAATTGGTGCCTTCGGAAGATTTGCTACGATTGATGAGTTTGATCTTTCAAGACCCGAACTATCAAATTATCTTGATCTCAACTGTGTTTCAGAGACTAATGGATACAATATAAGTGGTTTTAGCCAAGTTAATACTGGCGGAAAAAAGTTCAATGACATTTTTAATACGATAATCTTTGCATTGCCTGCTGCTACATTATTTATTGGGATATTACGGGATAACACAATTGAAACAAGACGTTACGTCGAAAATAAAAGACTTGGTTGGCGGATTTTGTTCCAAAACAGAAATGTAGATACTGAACTCAACGGGCTACCTAAACTCTTGGATCAGCCGAAGGATGAATCATTTGAATGCACATTCAAAAGTGTAATTCAGAATTTAAGAGATACATATGTTGTACTAGTGGTGGTCGCTGCTGGCGTGCTTTACACTACCACCACTAATGACGTGAATTTTGTGTTTGATTGAAGGGAATTTAAAAACATAACTCATGATGCTTTGAGCAACATTTCTTGGCTATTTCGGTTTATTATCTCTAGAGCTATGACTTTTGTGTTTGATCGTGGTAAGTCGTTGAACATGGAATCTACACGTTCTATGAAGGAAACAAACTTTTGTTCCGTGATGATAACTCGACGAGTTTTCTCAAGAAGGATGGACTGATGTAAGACATCTAACACATATTTAGAATTATTATTATTTTCTTGTTTAGTATTTCCTTTATTTAGAATCCTAGTATATTAGGTATCTAGTAGAATTCTATATATAAACAGGCATAGAGATTATCTCTAGATGTAATCTTTTATCAAATACATTATTATCAATCTTATTATTATTCGTTTAATACGAATTCTCTTTTATATTTTCTTTCTCTTGATTAATATCGTCTATTCGCATCTCTTTCTTCTTTTCCCATCCGTAGCAATCTTCGAATTACATTCTTCCTTTATCGTTCTAGCATCCATAAGTGGGTTTGAATTTTAGAAGCCTGGAAAGCAATAGGGGAACCCCAGGTATTTTTCTCCTATCCAGGATATTTGATAGCTGATGCATAAAATGTTCAGGTAACTTTTTACTAAACAAGAAGCCAAACTCACTCGATCTACTTCCATCTAGAGACTAAACAAATACAAGGAATTCGATCATCAACCAATTTTGATTTGAGACAGAAAATCTGTTTGAGTTTACTGTAAAACAAATTGTGTCGAATTTAATTTGGTTTTATGCATGCTTTAGAGTGCCAAGTTTTCGCTAACATTTAATTCTATTTACTTTCATCAAATACCAAACTGGAAACCCCTAGGAAGAAAAAACAACTTCACTCACTTCTCTGCAAGGGAGGAAAGTCACGACTATCCAAGCCTTCATAAGATGTAAAAGTTAGTCTTAAAGCCCGACTCTCCTTCGTTGATATCTAAAGAATGGGGTGCACTTTTTCTCCTTAAGCATACTACAAGGTTGACCTTCTCATGTATAAGTACAACATTACGAAGCAGAGTTCCAGTTGTGCAACTTACACTTAACCAGCAACTATTCGAAGCAGCGAGTTTTAATCATGATGCACAAGAACAAAAGATTTTACGAAACTATGATGGCACCGAAACTAATATGAACAGCCGAAAGATTCTTTTTGATTAGAAACATAAATTCAGATACATGGAAAGAGCATTTCCTATAAGAGGGAGGAACTCATGAGATTTGCAAAGTAATGCTCTCTATATATGGACTCCGATTTCTTGAAACTCTTACAGAAGAGGCTCAGTAATCCAGGAGGCCCAGCCGAAGTAGTTTGGTACATTTTCTTCACAATAAGGTGGTTATCAAGAACCATCAGCCCCAACAGCTTTCTACAGTTCTGTCAATGATTTCAAAGTCAAGTACGTGTGTTAGTTTTTGGTTATATACCAGGAGTCGAAGGCAGAAAGGCGAATAAATCTCATGTATATATAACATACCTGAGGATTCAATGTGTTCATCTGCTGGATAACGTCATACTGCCACAATTATAAAGCAAACATTAAAATCCAACCGCCAACTAATACTAAATTTACCATCCATCCTTCTAAAAAAGAAGCCCCACTCTCCTTGACCAAGACAACCACACAGTGTGATGGTGGCATTAAATTTGTAATTTCAACAGAATCCAACAAAGGATTTTCTTAAGTTATATGTTGGCAAAATTGCAGAATATTGAAATGTTGCAGGCCCTGCAGAACAACAAACAGCAAAATACTACAAAAAAACTCCTTATTTAACTAGGTAATCCTAAAATCTGATTTAAATAAAAGCTAAGGCTAACTATGATGTTAACTAAGAGAGCAGAGTAATAAGAACCAAAGAAGAAAAGTAAACCGTGCTTGATTTATTGTATCTAAATTCTACATGGAAGTAAAATATTTATTACTGTAAACTTTATCAATCAAAAAAAAATCTACTGAAGACTTTTACCATCTATCTGAATTAACATGCATAAGAAACTATATGCATAGATAATTACAACAGTGAGTGACGAGCAGCCTAATTAATCTGGTTCTGTGTTTTGGTAAATATTGAATTAAATATGACACATTACATACCTCTAGAATACCAGGATTTTGCATCACTATTCCAAGGACCCGCCGTATAAGTCCCTTGTAGACAATATGGTTAGTTGTTCCATCACCATTTATCCATGGCAATATGGGTCTAAATGAATGAGAATCACTCGAAGTCATTGTGCATTCGGTATTTTCTGTCTGCTGTTCTGAAGAAACAACTCTGACCTGCGCAGAATCTTGAAATGTAACATTTACTTCATGAGGTTGACGTTCAACCGAGAGTTGATAAACGTCTTCGGGTAGATTGAGCATAGTTACTTTATGCACAACATCAGACTCCATGTTAGTAACATCCTTTTCCCAATATTTTTGGGAGGTTGCCAAACAATTGTCATTACTTATCCGTGGACGCTTCCTGTGTGGGGAAGACTTTATGTTCTCATAACGACCATCAGCAGAGGATAAAAAGTACTTTGAACGGAATGAAGTATCAACAACATGAACATCGTCGTATCCGTTGACCTGTATTATACCGCTTGGTCAACTTCATTTGGTCTACATAAGCAAATTGGAAGCATGCTTTTTTCTTTCCTTTTTTTGGCACTCATGAGATATACTTTCAAATAGCTGTAAGCAACATAGGATCTTACCCTCATAGCTGATCCAAATACTTGAAGCACGTCTACAACAAGTTCAGCCATCTTTTCCCCTGGAAAATGAAGATATTATTGATCCGCATGTCAATAATTTCCTCATAAACAAAGAATGAAACATAATATTTAAATTTGTACTTAAGTAATTTTTGTCACCAATACCTGAGCGGGTGAGCCTATACCCAGGTCAACTATTATCACCAACCTAGTAAGTAAAAATAAGATTAAACTGCCCAAAGAGATAAAGGAAATACCCCTAATAGCTGCAACTTTGGAAATTTCCAGCATGCTCAACCCTTGGTCACCAGATTTAAGAATAGCAGAATGAAGATTCTGGAAGATTTCAGGAAATAAAGGTCCCGCTCGATCCTCATCAGAAAGATTGGACATCAAATATTCACCATAATCAGCCATAGCTTTCCATGGGGATTCATCGACTGTCACTGATGATGCAGCCGAATCGCCAACATCATTTTGTGAATTTAGCTTCGCGGAAATAAAAGAGACATCGCCACCAATACCCGTTGCCGTACAAAAGGATTGGTCATTTTCATCGACCCGAGATGAACATGTGCGAGTTTTTTCATCATTGGAAACTTTCCCGCAGTCAATTCTCGGAATTACTGCACGGATTAAGGATACATTTATACCAGGAAAACCTTTCTCTCTGCGGGTGCTACATTCCCCCTCAGCAGGCTTTTTAGCTTGATCATTGTTACATATCTCATCCTCATAAGTTTTTCTTTTAGAGTTTCTCTTCTCCTCAACATCTCCAACACCTTCCTCCGGCAAGCGTGGTGAAATGCACAGCTCTCCTGAAGAAACTAAAGCTAACAATTGGAAAATATCACCACACTGTAAATCAGCATTAAGATGAATCCCCTCTTCCATCAGACTTTTTTCTCTTTCACTCAGCCAACTAGCAAATTTAGAAGCCCTCTTTCCAGTGTTCACTGGAAATGGAGAAGATGAAACACTGTGCATAAATTGTTGAGATAGCACAAAGGGCTGACTGCCATTTCCACCCACCTGTACATTAACTTCCAATGAGAATTTATATCATACTGATACAGCTTTAACTAATCTCACACAAACATGCCTAGTTAGAGGTTCTGAATCAATTTTACAAACAACTCACATTCCCTGGATGGACATCGTCATATATGGTGTACGTTTGCAAACTCCAATAGTTTCCAGAACTAAATCCGTGTCCTTTCAACTATGTTATATTATATCCTCAAAATATAAAGTCTACTTTAACCTTATATACAATGGATAACCGGGTAAGCAGTGACGTTAAATTATGTCAATTTTCTTATCCAAGATTGTTAATAATGATATTCCTGAACTGCTAACATTCAGTGACATGAAATTAAAGTTCTAACCGTGTGTCGAAATTACCATGAATTTCTTCTGTCTGAGGTAATTAAAAGCTGCAAATAGGTCATGCTCAGAATAACGACGCAGAGTCTCTGCCAGCAAAGTGGGCACCTCAGGGGCAGTTGATATGCTCAAAAATACAAGCTTAAGGAGTTCTACAGCATTAGCAACTGCCAAGGATTCGTATGCCCTTCTGCTAACACTGATTCCTTCATTAAGAAGCTTCAGGAACTTTCCAGGCAGGCGATGGCACTTAGTTCTTTTTTGTCGTTTTCCTCCATAAACCTGCATGTCCTCCCCACTAGCGGTGGTTGGCTGCTCTTGGAAATCCTGATAATAAAAATAAAGGAGTTGCTTTCAAATACAAATGAATCTGTTCTCAAATGCAAGCCTCTTCTCAAGTCCAACTCAACTCTGACCAACTCAAAATTGGGTATGATCAGCAATTCGGCAGAATTTTAAGGCAAAAAAGTAAAGAACAATAATAACTTCACCATGTGTCTAACAGATGAACGGGAAAGGTTAGACTTACACGAGCTTGAGATTCCAAATGTCTTTCAGGTGAAGTTCCAGCTCGCTTACCACCTTCTGCCTTCGCCACCCGTAAGCAACAAAGCACCTCGTCAAGAGCCCTTCTTACTTTTTGATCCTCAAAATCATCCCACATTTGGTCCTCGAAATCTGACTCCAGATTTCTTTCAAGACAGTCAGAGAAATTGCCAGTGGCACACTTTTTTCTTGAAGAATCCTGAAAAGTATTCCCAGAACCATTGTTAAACTGGAGTTCCTTCTCCTAGATTTTAGCAGATGGTTGACATATCGAAAACCGAGCAGGTTACATAGGCCTCATTATCGCAGTTCTAAATTCTGGAATTTTTTTCAGGGATGCCATTCTTCTCTGCAGGCTTCCGGAGTGCAGGAAGGTCAGGTAGAGTGGCCCAAAAAGTGCGTATAAAATTGTGGCCCCAAGTTCTGCATGGTATCTTAGTACTGAATCACCAGTTGCCTGAAAGAAAGAAAATTGGTTGTATTCAAATGTAAAACTACAAATTATATTTGATTACTTCAAGGTAAAGTAAGCCTAATTTTTCTAGTTTCAGAAACCTATGTATTAGAGCAATTCATCAGTTCTTTTTAGCTATAATTCGCGTGCCTTAGCATTGAAAGATTTTAACAAACATCCACCTACGGCTAAGTAAACCCGTGATAACTATAACCAAACTAATTTTCTAACACAAAAGATACCATGAAAGGTTGGCCACGGTCTTGGTGGTAGGTCTACCCCTTTTGAAAGTTCACACCAGCTACAATTCTATTAAGCCCTGGATCTTTTTATAAAAGGTCTCAAGATTGAGTTACCTATCTGACGCCTCAGTCACACAAATTTTGAGTGACGAGTTGTTTTGGGCACACTGGCAAAATCACAATTGTCATCTTGGTCCTCCCCATTTGTTCCCAGTTCTTCTCCATCTTCTGCTTGTATTTCCCTTCGCCTTCTTGATTATGAACGTTGTGGTCTTCAAGATCAGTCGTAATGGAATTTTCTTCTTCTGTATCCTCGCAATACTTCAGATAATGGGCTTTTTAACATACTGATTCTCGATTTACGATTTTCTATGTTTCGATGACTTCGTTTTGGATCTTTTCTTCCTTTTCCGAGATCTGCATTTACTTGTTTTGGTTGAGAATCCAGCTTGTGATTATCGAAATCTGTTTGGAATCTATGAAGACGTGACTGTTTTATCATTAGAGACCCGAAGCACCTGCAGGCCAGAGCATTAAACTAAAATTAGAATGCTAAAGTTTGTCTTCCCTTCACAAATGGAAAAATAAAAAACACTTGGATCGCCACAGAGCATTAAACTATTGAAGAGCTTCAGTGATAGGTTCAGATTTCTCTCCCAAAATGTCTCCTTCATTCTTTACCTTTATGGACATTAGTGGTGGGTGCTATATGAAACTCTGAGAATTCAATTTGAAGTAGAAAGTCCTTTGGAAGCGGTTTGGTAATGGGCAAAAACATCCGATATGAAGATTAGATAATGAACAGGCCAAGATCAAAATACTAACCTGTTCTAGGGTGAGATTTAAATCCCTGGCAATCTGTACACAGTCCTTGAAAGAAATCTTATTTGCTAGGTTTCTTATTAATTACACGTTGAGCAGCACAGTGCAGCTGCTCAGCTGTCATAACCCGAACGGAAGCCATGATCGATAAAGACACCTGAACAGAGAGCCTTCTCATTTTCGCATCAAGGGAACAGGAACCATACTGATCGATTATAACAAAAAGAAACACAAGGTGTCCAAGAAAAGTGGTAAGAAAACTACGTTACAAGGATGTAAACTTGTTTCTCAACAGTATAATATAAAAAAAGCCAATGATAAGTAGAGGAAGCTGTAATGCATAGAATCAAAGGTAGCTTAATAATTCAAGAACGGTAGGGGTAGCAGTAGCTGGACTACAACATGGAAATGTCGGTTTGTAATAGTATTCTGAACAAAACGTTTTACAGTCGAAATTCTCAGCAACTGCTACAAACAGACAACACATAAGCCTTCCGCAAACTAAGCAACTAGGGTTACTGTCTCTTGCAGGAGTTAATCAAGTCTGACATCAATACAAAGTTCATTCTGTAGCCAACTTTTGAAATGTTGTGTTTCAAACACAAAAGCTCACCCTCTTCTTTTAACTTCGGAGTGTGAACAAAATTGATTCACTTTAAACTAATACACCGCTTTGGCTTTACATTTACTCTGTCCCTTTATTAAACCCATTAAAGGACTCATCTGAATTATCCAATTTTACTCATGGTCACGAGGTGGCACATGCGTGTGTATGCCTGTGTTGTGCTAGTGTTATGCCAGAAATTAAATGTTTCATGCTGTGCTGCACTTCTTTACAGAAGCTAGGCACGCAACAGCACAGAAATTTGAAGGAAAGGAAAGGTAAACATTAAGCAACTTTAAGGTGCGAAAGTTTAGGAAAATCAATGACTTCAGCGTAAAAATATGACAGGTTACCTCATGTACAGCAGAACCAGGGAAAGCATGCACTGCAGCAGAAGGATCAGCAGTGGCGTAACAATACTCCAAAGTTTTCCAATATATATCCACAGCTTCCTTACTTGATAGGATAAAGTCATGTCTGATCCTTGGTCGAAGATCAGAAGAATTGACACCTAGAGATAGTGGAAGTCTTGACGAGGGCTCCTCAATATAAGGTTTAAGCTCCATCGCATAGGTAAGAGTGGTAAGCAGAGCATCTTCTATTTGTCCATCAGTCACTAACCGAATCAGCTACATATGAAAGAGAACATGGTTAGCTCAGTGGATGATACTATGAAAGAGAAAATGGTAATACACCTCAAAACTCTCGGACTTTGGAGGGGATTAATCTGCATCTTCTACCCTACATGCAAGCACATACCCTGGAGGGAGAAATACTGAGCCAAAGGAGTTTTACCGTTGAGTATGGTCCTCTTCATTAAAAGAGGCAACAAAGAAAAACAAAAGCAAATACAGAATAGATGTTGTGAGACTGGGAGGCAGCACACAACTTACTGACAATTAGAAACGCGATAGTTTTAGCAAATCCTTTTGGAAATTCGAATTTTCTACACAGAATGAAATTCCTCCTCAGATTTTTGTCAAACAAAAAGCAGCAATTTAAGTTCCTACAATATGCTACTGTAAACGTTTTTGAGCCGTTCCATCCTGCATTACATATGTAGTTTGTTTAACCATTGCGTATATATTCTCATTTGAAGCTTATGATCTGCTGATGCTATACCTTGAGTCGTCGTAATACATCAACAATCCATGAGAGTCGTCCAGTAGCCCGAGTGTCCATCAAAGACTTGTAATCCTGCACAGGAAGATCAGAGAGACACAGACCACGTTTGCAACTCTCAATCATATCCTCAAACTTTAGTGCGGATCCAACAACTTGAAGAAAAAGCTCGAGTGGCATTGCCTTTATAGCCAAATCCAGTGCAAACAATTTGCAAGTGCTATGAGGGTTCTTCAGGTCATAACCATGTCTCCCAGAGGACAAAGCATCATCCCAATCAGATGAACAACTTAAATAACTCCACAGAAAGTTGTGTAGCAACTTAGCGCGAACCATTTTTGCAAGAACAAACCCATTAGAACGCATTGCTTCAGCTTTAACAGCTTGGGAGTCTGACATATCATTGCTGATAATCCTATTAATACCAGTCAGTACAGGAACTGATTTTTCATTCTTTATACGAGCTAAGCCTTGGCCACGACTTAACATGTCAAAAGATCTTAATCTTTCATGAACTTGACCCAAAAGTTCAGGAGTTAATTGAACAGACTTGTGCAATACCACCTCTGTCGTTCGGCTACGACCACAATTAGTAACAACAGGAACACTTACATGAATGCATTTGCAGTGCCCTTCATTCTGAAGTTTATTTAAAGCACGTGTCACGGTTTTCTTAGCCAGAGTTGTGGGTTTGTCCTTCTCAAGGCTCTCCAGCCACTTATAAAGCTCGACTGATAGAATGAACTTTTCCTCCTGCAGAATGAGCAAAAAAAACAAAAACCTAAATATTTTTTAACTAGAAGAGGGAAAGTGTGCAACCTTCATGCATAAAGGAGGACAATGATCCAACGACTGATACAAAGTTCATCAGTCAAAAGTTTACATACCATGTAAATCGCCATATCTCAGATTCGATCCCATTCTAAACTTCTAACCCCTTAGATCTTGCCTTAACATACATGCAATATCGTGGTGTTTATTGTTCGTTTAGGAAAATCTTTGGATGGGGTCAGGAGCTTCGGAATGGATTTCCCTGAGATGACGATTTAGATGGTGAAGAACATCAGCACTAGTACTCAGCCCTTGGATCATCTCCCACAAAATTGGATTTGCAGTGGTAGTATTCAAAAAGTTGAGGGGGTACGGGATCGAGGTGAGGTAAAAAAAAAGTAGCACAATCAGATAAAAGATGCAAGTAGAGACTATAAAGACCTGGATCCGTTCGAGTAGCCTTTGCTCCCTCTGGGAACTAGTAGGGGTCAGCATAAGACACGGGTATTTTTGATATGATCGAGCCTTGGAATGGTTTGAGGAAGGAGGTGTTTCTGATGGAACAATACTTAACTCATTTTGCACTAAATCAAGTTCTGCATTCCCACTCAAACTAGCTAAATCATGCGGATGACTTCCACTGATAATCATCTGTTTATTCTCAGTTTTTGCAACAGGGCTACAGAAAGCTTCTCTTCCTTTTTGTTCACTTTCCACTTTCTCAAGGGCTGACTCATCGTTGGTGGTCAAAGAATCCAACTGCAGCATGTCCTCATCTGACTTATCATGAAGATCCAGATCCTTTTTGCTTTGCGAGGATGGCTCAACTACATTGACAACATCTGTCGGTTTACTAGGGAGAGTGGACAAGGAACTACCAGTGAAGTTTCCAGATGTCCAAACTCGATAGAGCATGGACCTATTGTGGCTCTCGGATTGCAGGTGACACCCAAACCTTGAGAACATGTTGAGAAGACGAGTATAATATTTCTTATTACTAAGCCCAAGTCGCTTCAAGATCTGTTGAGATGGATGCAACAACAATAATACAAAAGATTTAGCAATATGATAAGGGGAAAAAAACTAGAGGGACAGCAGGAAAAATAAATGTACATGTATATATGGAGGGAGAAAACCTCATTGAACAAGAATAACAAAATTTAATAAACTCGATTAACAAAGATAACCACATACCTCATTAACCGTTATACCCTTTGTTCCTTCGGCAGCAATCATATCATATATTTGATGCTCGATCGGAAGCTCAAAAATCTGTGCGCTGACTTGGCCTCTATTTCCACATTTTAGTTGTTGGTCTGAGTTAAAATCATCAGCTCCGCCTATAGCATGTTTTGGCTCAAATTGCTTGGAATTAAAACTTTTCAATAACCGCATACAGCTGACAATCTGCCGAAGGTGGAAAGACATTATATTTTACAGCTACCTCTTTTTTTTTCGTTCGTTTTGGGAAGTTGAAGCATACAGATAGAAAGTGAGAATCATGAGATAAACAAAGGGAAATCCTGGCTTGCTGTCTACTTCTACTCGTCGACTTCAGGTCAGGAAATAAACCAAGAAACGCAAATCGGAAGAAAAAGAAATGGGAGACCTCTAAAGAGACGAGAATTTAAGGACACCATAAATGCATTGCTCTAATGAGTGCTAATAATGTACTTAATCTATGATTAAGCTGTGCAAAAGCAAAAGGTCATTCTGAAACAAACATCCAAGAATACTAAGGAGGTGTTTTTGTTTTTTGCTGAGATAAAATGGTAGTAATTTTGTTTTGACAATCTCTATAGTGCTATTCTTCTATAAGAAAACAGCTTTGAGCTCAGTGGAGAAGAATTAAACCTGACGAGTATATCCTAATTCCATTTATTTATTTATTTGGTATTACAGACACAGCTGTGATGATGATCCAACCAGACCAGCATCTGCCATGGCTTTTATAAGGAGATAAAGAGAAAGAGACGGAGACAGAGAGAGTTTTCCATCTGTTGCTTGCTGTTTTGTGATCTCCTAATCACCACTGAAAACAATCTCACATACAACAGATAATGGATTCAAGTAGGCTGTACACTGTGCTCATTAACTGCCAAAGCATGGATAGTAGCTCACCTTCCTGTTCACTTCTGCATTGAACTCTTCGACAAGACCAGCATCTTTCAATCGGTTGCAGATCTGTAGACGCATTTCACTGTGAGCAATAAAGTAAAAACAAGCAGAAAGAACATCAGAACACCTCGAAGTAAAATAAAATTAGACAGTATCAGCTCACATTTCTCCAAGCTCTATGTCCGGGAGTCTTCCGATAACCAAGAGCCTGTTTAATATCTGAGACAACCAGTACCTGTATAAAAGAATACTATGAAAGTGAATCAGCATAATTCTTGAGTTGAGGTTTTAGAGAAGGTTCAAATACCTCTAATCTTTACTGACCTTCCCATCGGCTACTTCAAGTTTATCACAGACAGCTTCCAAGGCTGGTAGAAAATCCATTACAAGAACATCTTCTTTGGCATGATCTCCTACAGTGGCATCCTCATTTGAAGTACTTCCTTCCGCAGGCTTTGGACTCTCCATTGCATCTCCTTTCATGATCTCGAGTTTTTGTTGAGAACTTAAATGCTTTGCATAACGATATAAATGAATCAAGTTGGTGTGGACAATGGAAGTGTTATTTGAGACACTTTCTCCCTCCACTACAGATTCTTTTGTCCTTACCGTAGTTGATTGCCTAACAACCAACCCCTGGCATTCTAAGTTCCTCACTACATAGAAAATGTTATTTCCTTTCATGCCAAATTCCTTAGCAAGTTGACTTTGTGTTACTCCAGCACTTCTGCAAACACAATTTGTGAAAATCAACAATGAGATGACTGATGAGCTAGCTTCCCTATTACTAGACAAACTGAAAACAACTTGATCATAAAAATTCGGTGTAACATAGTTACTATATTGTTGTTTCTAAGGATCAGCTCAGAACTATTCGCGTTAATATGTTGTAGACCCCAGATGCCAGGTTTCTACACTTAATTGTAGTCACCAGATGGTAATTGGCCAACATAGGAGACCCTCTTGTGGTGGCTAATACCTATCAGCCACAGAATAATGTCCCATAGGCAAGAAGTAACCACAATTTCTTCCAATTTCCTCTACTTTGCTCAAATTTCACTACGATTTCTTCCAATTTCACGCACCCACCATGGCAGCCGTTACAAATAATTTTCAAATCAAATATGACAGATTGATAGTTGAACAAGGAAAAAAGAAAAGACAATTAATAGAGTTGAAACAAACCTAGCACGAGCAAGTCTTTCAAGCGCACGTCTTTGAGGAGCAGAAATACCAGCATCGGCAGCTTTAAGATCATAAAGACCAACAAAACTATCTCTAAGATGCTCAGCAGCAACAATTCTCAACCCTAATTTCTCAGCTTCTCCAAAAGAACAAGTTTTTCGAAATGAAGAATCAGAAGTAGATGATGATGATGATGCTTTCTTAGTATTAGTGGAAGATGCTTTGAATTCAAGACCAGGTGTTTTAACAAGTCGATCATAAATTGTGGTCTTCACACTCTCACATAGACTAAGACCAGATGAAGATACAGTATCTTCTAGTGTTGGCCATAAATCTTTGAGGAAAATTCCATTAATGCCTTGTGAACATATCTCTGTTAGAGCTGCTGACACTATTGAATCCATCGTTGTTGACGAAGAAGACCATCAATGGGAATATTGAGATGAGAACTGAAGACCAAAGTGAAGGCAGGGGAAAAGCGGGAGCGGGTAATTTCAGATTATGCCCTAACGGGGGTTGACTCGGTTTTCGTTTTTGTTTTCTTTTCATTTTCGTTTTGCTACGGTGCCTTTATCCCACAAGGCCGCATAACCTTACGGCGCTAAGAGCAAGTCCAGTGGGAAATTTGTCAATTTACCTGTAGGGCTGTGAATGGGTCCGGGTCTTTTGGGGAGCCACTGGACCTGGACCCTCCTTATAAAAGTCTGGTCGGACTCGCATGTGGCTAAGTATTTGTTGCATTTGCAAAGAACTGTTTTAGCGATGGCCTGACTTGGGACGAACGAGCGAATGTCACTTGTAAAAAGAGAAACACCCATGACATCTAGACATGTATTTTTTGCATTCTCCCAGTTGTAGACCAACAAGTCAGTAGGCAACAAAGTGTTGTTCTAACCGAAACTTCGGCCCTGAAACATATGTCCACAAAGACATCTCGGACAAGGTCATGTCTAAATTTAAGCCATACCTCGCTTGCACAATGTAGTGCATGATCCCCATAAATATTCATCTCCCTCTTACAACTAGGACAACGGCTATCTTCAGCAAAAACAGGAATTCCAAGACGATAACTGAGTACACGTCTGAATTGTCTGGGACCAAGTGTTTGATTTAAACCACTTATAGGCACGGCAAGCAAGTAATCTTGAGCATGATTCAATCTGTTACTAAGCCACAGCATACTGTCACGTACAGACATTTCGAACTTGGTGGGAAGCTGTTTTTTCACGGCTTGAAGTATAATACTGCCAAGGAATGCATATGAAAAAGCGGGGGTCTAACAACCTCACCCAATATTTCGGTTAGGCAATCTGTATGGACTACCTCCAATATAATTTTGAGAGTAACAACTAATAAAGCGAGCTCAATCAAGAAATATATCCAATAGTTATATCTATGTTTCTTAATGTAATCAGCAAACCAAACAGATAGAAATCCGTGAGCTTTATTATTATAAGAAACAATTTGGACGGTATCAAAAATCAATATCCAAGTGTCAATCAATTCAATCAACAACCAAAGGTTGGATTCACAATTGATGGAACTTACGCACAACCTGTGATATTTCAACTATATAGAAAATATAATGCGGAAAAGAAATAACACATACACCAGAAGTTTTGTTAACGAGGAAACCGCAAATGCAGAAAAACCCCGGGACCTAGTCCATATTTGAACACCACACTGCATTAAGCCACTACAGACACTAGCCTACTCCAAGTTAACTTCGGACTGGAATGTAATTGAGCCCTAACCAATCTCACACTGATCAAGGTACAATCGCGTTCCTTACGCCTCTGAATCCCAGCAAGACACTGCGCACTTGATTCCCTTAGCTGATCCCACACACAACTAAGAGTTGCTACGACCCAAAGTCGAAGACTTGATAAACCAATCTGTCTCACACATAAAAGTCTATTGAATATATAAATATGTCTCCCGCGAATTACCTATGAGTTTTTTTTCCGTTTTTTGATAAATCAAGGTGAACATGAACCAATTGATACACCGGTCTTATATTCCCGAAGAACGGCCTAGTAATATCAATCACCTCACAATAATCTTAATCGTATGGTAGCGAAACAAGATATTGTGGAATCACAAACGATGAGACGAAGATGTTTGTGACTAATTTTTATCTTGCCTATCAGAGATTAAATCTCGAGAAAATCTTAGAGAAGATGGTACTCAATACGATAGAAAACAGCAAGATCAGAACACGCAACTACAGAGAAAATAGTTGGGTCTGGCTTCACAATCCCAATGAAGTCTTCAAGTCGTTAACCTACAGGGTTTTGTAAAAACCTAAGGTTAAAGGAGAATCGACTCTGGTCGCAACTGGTATCACGCAGGAGGTGTGGGATTAGGTTTCCCAGTTGATAGAGTTCTCCGGTATATAATCTTAAAATCAGGGTTTGCAATCAATGCTACCTTGGTAACAAAGCATTCAATATTCACCTTTAGATGAAAACCTGATTAGACTCAAGATAATATCTTTCAACCGTTAGATCGAACTTAGCCTGTTACACACAAATGAAAAGTGGCTTCATTTAGATATGAGTAACCGTACCTAAACGTGTGCACCTTGTTGGCTCAACAATAGTTAACCGAAGTTAGCCATATGAACACTTTCATATCAATTTTATTCATCTTAACCATAACTAATTCAAATGACTCAAATGAAACTAGTTCTACAGTTGTTCAATTGTTTATATTCTTGTAAAAGTATACAAGACACAGTTGAAGCAAAATCGATTTTGATTCACTCGAAACAATTCATAAACATTATAGCCCCGATTTGCAAAAGATTGCATTCCTTAATATATAAATGTATTAGTTCATAAAAAAGCGGGGGTCTAACAACCACACGCAATATTTCGCTTAGCAATCTGTATGGACTAACTCCAACATACTTTTAAGAGAATCAACTAGACAGCCAGAGTCAATCTTAATAAATTATATCAAAGAGTTATATCTCGCTTTCTCGATTCAATACTTACTCAAGCAAATAGAAATATGCGAGTCTAGATGAATACAAGAGAAATCACTTGAACGGTACCAAAGACCAATGTTCGAGGATCAATCAATTTTTATCAACAACCAAAGGTTGGATTTCCCAATTGATCGATTCAACGCACAACCTGTGATATTTCAATTATATAACAAAATATAATGCGGAAAAGAAATAACACAGACACAAGAAGTTTTGTTAAAGAGGAAACCGCAAATGCAGAAAAACCACGGGACCTAGTCCAGATTGAATACACACTGTATTAAGCCGCTACAGACACTAGCCTACTAAAAACTAACATCGGTCTGGACTGTAGTTGAACCCCAATCAATCTCACACTGATCCAAGGTACAGTTGTGCTCCTTACGTCTCTGATCCCAGTAGGATACTACGCACTTGATTTCCTTAGCTGATCTCACCCACAACTAAGAGTTGCTACGACCCAAAGTCGAAGACTTTAATAAACAAATTTGTATCACACAGAAAAGTCTACGGTAATAGATAAATCTGTCTCCCACAGAAATACCTATGAGTTTTTGTTCCGTCTTTTGATAAATCAAGGTGAACAGGAACCAATTGATAACCCAGACTTATATTCCCGAAGAACAACCTACAATTATCAATCACCTCACAATAATCTTAATCGACTAGAGAAAGAAGATATTTCGGAATCACAAACGATGAAACGAATATGTTTGTGACTTCTTTTATATCTTGCCTATCGGAGAAATCAATCTCAATCCAATCTTACGATTGTACTCAAATACGATAGAAACGGCAAGATCATATCACACAACTACAAGAAAAGTAGTATCGGTCTAGCTTCACAATCCAATGAAGTCTTCAAGTCTTTAACCTACAGGGTCTCGATAGAAACCTAAGGTTAAAGGAGAATCGGCTTTGACTAATACAACTAGTATCACACAAGAGATGTGGGGATTAGGTTTCCTGATAAGGTGTAGAATACATCGTGTTTAATATCTATTGGTTATGCTTTCTTTGTTACTTTTCGTGTGAATTATGTATTTTACGAGTGTTTTTGAGTTATTAGGTACTAAAAGAAGAAGTAATCACCCAATTTGAGCATGAAGGGCAAAAATGTTACTTCTAGGGAAAACACTATCAGGAGCCGACCTAAGGTTTAAGGGACGACTCTTTTGGAGGAGTATTAAACACATATCACCGGAGGTTAAGGGGGATGCCAGCTGGGTGGTTCTTATACAGTTGGGTGGATAAATCCAACCCACTATACAACCCTAAATTTGAGATTTTCTTTCTCGCACTCATTCATTCACTCAATCATTTTGCACCAGAAATTGAGAAACAAAACCAGACAGCGGTTGCGTCTGAAATCAAGTAGTGAAAATTTGAGATCGAGAAATGGAACTCAGGGAGAAGAAATTGAAGACAGTGATGAACAGAGAAAGTGGGTGTTTGTTGTTGAATCAAGATCGAAATGGAATAATGGTTTGTTGATGGTGAGATTCGTATAAACACATATATGAAGAATTGAAGATCGTGGTGTTGTTGAAGGTGATTTAGGGTTTACTGTCGTTCAATTGGAGCTGAGATGGACTCGAATCTATGATGGTGGTGCTTGCTGTTGGTTTACAAGAAGTAGATGGATCTGATGCTGAATAGGAGATGGGTCTGTGATGATTTAGGGTTCAACCCTGTGCCGATGATTGAACTAAGATACTGTTGAGTTTTGCAGTGCTGCTTGGCAGAATGGGTGATGGAGAAAATGGGTTTGTGCTTTTGCTGATACAGGGAGAGATTGGAGGATGATGCAATGGTGAGTCTGTTTGTGGAATTGGGAGTTGTTGTTGTAGAAAATGGAACTGGTGGAATGAGAAGACAACACTGATGGAATGGTGTCGTAGGTCTGAGAACTGCATGAATGAGCTAAATGGTTTACAGGGTTGTGGTTGGATTCATTGAAGATGCAGCTGAACAAGGTATTGGAATAAGTTGTCTGAAGCAGCAAATGTGTGGACTGAATACAAATGATAGATATATGCTAGGATTGTTACAGGGGAGTGAAGAATGGTCTGAAAAACGACCGGAAATGTTGTGAAACAGAGGAAACTCCGTTTGAATCTCCCCTCTGATGAGTCGACTCAATGACTCGGTGAACGTAACTCGGTGAGTCAGCCGAGTAAGCCAACTCATCCCTAATCAAGACAGCTGACTAGAAGCTGACTAACTCTCTTCCTTGACCCGATTAACTAACGAAGACTGTTAGTTTGACAGTTATATATAACAGAATCTAACGGAATATTCTGTCAACGGCGACAGAACTCAGGTGGCCGGCGGTGACCTTTCCGTCCGAATTCCGGTGATCCCGAGAACTTTTCAGCGACCAAAATTACAGATTTTTGTGTGGATTCTTCTCATGGGTGTGAATACTTAGATTTGGAAGTTGGATAGAAACTTGGAAGATTTGGAGATTTGGGTTTTTCTCTACAACTTTTAGACACACATCTACTTTGGAAAAGGAGTTAAAGTGCACAAGGATTGGAGGAAGGAGCAACCAACATCTTTTCAATAAGTTCTTTTTTCTTCTTTATTTATTATTATTATTTTGTGAACTCCAAACTATGAGTAGCTAATTTTCTAATTGATTGGGGATGAATTCCTAGTTCTTAACATATGATTTGAGTTTTGTTTTAAAACCTACTTTGAAATTTTTCACATGATTATCGTTTGTTTTTACTAATAAGAATGTTTATGCCTGCATGATAGATCGTTTAGGTGGCCAACTGAATTGATTTGTTATTCAAACTAAAGCTAGTGAAAGTTAGGGAATACGTAATCGTTTCTTGATTCTTTACACAAGTAGAAAACACGAGACCTTGCAGAGGGATTCTGTAGAGCAATTGTGTGTGAAAACAACGCTAGAAAGTGGACCAAGCGAACCGAGTTTAATTACTAGTACTAAACCTAAATTCATAAATCTTAATGCATTTGGGTGAATTACATCTTGTAAGCGAACCCCAAGGTGGTTCTTTTGAATAGAATCTGATAACTAAGCGGACATGTTACTCAGTGAAACGAGGAATTTTGGGGTTAGCTAAGCAAACCTGCTATCCTACGGTTGGTGATAATCTGTGACTAATAAAAAATGGAAAAGAATATAACTTGAATCATTGTTTTGCAACGAAGAAGGATTCCTTGATCTAATCTCTCTTATTGATTTCAACTTAAACTTTTGATTACTTTGTTTACTTTTCTTTTTACTTTTCAAAACCAACCACATTTTACAACTGAAAATATCTTGCTCCTCGTGGGAACGAACTTGACTAAACTATATTACTTGTTACTTAGGTGAAAAATATTAATTAATTTGTTGTGATTACGACACGCATCATTTCCCAGTTTCTAGAGTTCTCCTATATATATAGTCTTTCAAATCAGGGTTTGTAGTCAATGTTAGCTTAGTAACAAAGCATTCAATATTCACCGTTAGGTCGAAACTTAGCTTGTTACACACAAATGAAATGCACGTTTATTTAGGTTTGTGTAACCATACCCAAACATGTACATCTAGTTGGTTCAACGGTAGTTAACCAAATGGTTAGACATATGAGCACTTTCATATCAACCATATTCTTCTTTACCACAACTAGTTCAATTGACTCAAATAAACTAGTTAGAGAGTTGTTCAATTGGTTAGATCTTATAGAAGTATACAAGACACAATCGAAGCAAAGACGATTTTATTCACTCGAATCGATTCATGAACTTTATAGCCACGGTTTGCAAATATGCATTCCTTAGTTTATATAAGTTTAAGTTCACGAATAATCATTTTTAGAAAATAACCGACCTAAGTACGCGGACTGGTACGTGGACTTAAATACCCGGAATAAGTTTCTTTTAGTTCACAAACTCCATCAGATTTTTAGACGTGAACTTCTGATAGTGCGCGTACTGGTACGCGTACTTTAGTTCCGGCTTTCCTGAGCAGCAAAGTACGCATACTTTGGTTCAAGGAATAAGGACTTACACACGTATGAGTTACCACACAATGTTTATATCCAACTATGGTTATATGTTCTAAAACTCTCATTTCAATCATTGAAACATTCTTAGAGGAAGTTATATAGTTGTTGTTCACAAACCATTTTTCGTCAAAGTAATTTTCAAGTAATTGAAACTTAAGATGACTTTCATCACTAGTAAAGATGAACTTGGCCAAAACGAAAGCTCACCGACACATATTTCGAGAAACAGATAAGTGACTTAAACTCGGCTCGAAATAGCAAATGTGTATAATCAAAGTCTATATAGCAATATGACTTTTATCTCAAGATTGGAGATAGAGTGGATAGATTTTTGAGTGATAGATAAGTTCAAGTCTCCACATACCTTTTAGTCGATGAAGTTCCACCAGTTCCTTGAGTAGTTCTTCGTCTTTGTATGATGATCGCCATGGAGTCTAGAGCTCAACTACACTTTTTATCTTAGTCCGAGACTTAGCTATAAATAGACTAGAAATCAAGACTCATAGTTTTGGAAACTAAACTTGACAACAAGCTTGAGATAGCAACGCTAGCGAGTTCGACCGAGCAATGCTCTAACAATCTCCCCCTTTGTCAATTTTAATGACAAAACTATCAATATATATGGAATACAAAATAAATAAATAACTTTTGTAGCTTCTCTTCCACATGCCTGATCTTTTTGGTTCTTCAACATTACTCGAAATCTTCGTCACTTCCAAGTACTCCAATGATTCCAAAGGTTGTAAGTTTAGCATCATCGTTGTTGAAAATCCGTAGCTATAACAATGAGAAAATAAGAATTCTCAATCATTGTTACACAGTGTCATAGTATTATTATACAACATCAAAGTTCAATTGTATCAAAACTTCGACAACAATACTATGGTGATATGTATCATTCCCCCTTAGTCAATACTCCATCTCACATGGAAACCACTCCCCCTTACATAATGATCCGAAAACCATATGTATTTTTGGTGTGAACTACACATTAATTCTCACCCTTTTTGTCAATAAAATTGGCAAAGGTACAAAAACTAGTGGGATCCTAATGAAATTTCCATAGAGACATTTCATGACCAAAAGAATGCACATATCAACTTTTTAGATGCAATCATATAGCCGAAGCTAAATGCTTTCATCAAGGAGTTTGTAAAGATACAAGATAACCCCTATAATATTCCACAGCCGCACTCCCCACAAAGATTTGGCAATTAATCACAAGTTCAATTAAGAACTCTCCCTCATAAAATGTCATTCCAGAAAGAACAACAAGAGCTACCTTATTTTCACAAGAAAAGAAGGGTTTATTTGGACATAACAAATCACATATGAATATGAATTTGAATCCAAAAATACTCAATTAAATTAACCACAAGAAAACCTATGATTAATTTAATCGGAATTGCTCAACTTAAGAGAACTTAGGGAGCCGCACAATATATACATAGAATATGGATCAGGGAAGATCAATACTGCGGAATAGACAAGGATTCATTCTATTTCCCATCACTATTTGCACAATGACATACAATAGACATGATCCTCGCAAACAAAAGTTCATCTTATCTTCCATTAGTATTTGCATAATGACATACAATAGGCTTAAAAATTTTGTAATGTAAAAAGTTCGTTCATTCTTTTATCAATACATGCATATCAACATATGAAAGACTTAACTTTTGACAAGGTATGTCTGCACTTCTTATGGATTCAACACATGTAGCAATTTAATTGAAAGATAATAATCATCCAAGGCTAAACATAAAAGTTATTACAACCATTAAAGCAGTGGCTTAAAAGTAGATCAACATAAGAAGTTTAACAGATAAAGTGAGTAACAAGGATACTAGAGATCAATCAATCCTCCCATAAAAATCTCTAGCAATTTCATAAAACTTCTCAATTAGATTTGGATTTTCTGCTTCAGCATATTCCAATTGTTCTTTCATGCAGTCAACTTCATTTTGAAGGCGAGCAAGTTCAGCGGTAGTAGCAGCAGAGGTACTTGCTGGAGTGCTGGTTGAAGATTGCATCATCTTTTTGATGCTGGCCTTACTCAAAACTTTTGGACCTCCACTCTCAGTTCCAAATGGAGTAATATTAAAGTGGCCGCAGATCCTTGAGATGAGACAAGGAAATCCTGGAGTTTTCTCTGAAGTCTATTTCACACTTATCATCTGATTAACAATAAGTCCACATAAGTCAATATCTCTCTTCAACAATATAGCAGATAAATTCAGCAAGAGACCTGGTCCAGAGATTGTTTTCAATAATGCTCGACATCATGTTGGCTACAATAAGTTTTGCAGCAACTTTGAGTAACAATCCAGCACCACCAAAAAGAGTCTTGCCATCTCTCCGAGAAACATCTCTATTAAAGAGACGATTTGAAATCACTTGTGGAGTCAACCTTTCATTCTCAGGAAGAGGAAACCGAGCATTGCCCACATGAGATAAATCCAGTAAGTAAGCAATAACAGGACGATCCACAGTGCAAGAAATACCTCCAACCATAGTTTCGAACATGCAATTGGCTGGGTCTGGATCATGAATATTAGCATAAAATTGTGCTGTCATCTCAACATGGGCAGTTCCTATTGGCTTGTGAGTAATACCCCAAGAGTATTTTTCGAAAAAATCATATAACCCTGGTACCTCAATTTCCGACTAATCATAATATTTTTCAAAAATTGGTTGCTTATTCTTATACTCCAAATAGAGTACACGAGCAGCAGGGTTAACAAAACCTAGCACAAATACTAGGATCGTAGAACGATTCATCCCTTGCTTGACCACTTGAACTCCCAGCATGACTAACTCTTCTATCTGCCATATTTGACAAGGAAGTGTTGAGAAACTTACTTGGTTTGTATATTATTGGCTTTTCCTTTCCTGTCCACGAACTAGTGCTAATGGTAGAATTCTTGTTCAGTAAAGAAACGAGCAACGAACGCTAACCCGTAGAACAAATTTTTGTTGTGAAGATAATGAGTCCAAGAGTACTCAAAAAGGTTAAGAAAAGAGGTCAAGGGAGTCGATAGTTCACAAACTGGGTTTCTTTCTTCTCGTTCTCAAACTGAAGAAGAAGAAGAGGCGAGGAGATCAAAGTTGGTTTTCCTCTTTTGAAGTGTCGAGCAGTGGTACTCGAACCACTTAACCGTGTGTTGATCGTGGTTTTTAGGTTAGGGTCAAAATCGTAAAACTGTACATCTGACCTTATGTCACTATGACCATTAGCACATTTATTGAATCAATCAGAATGCCTACATAATAATTACCGGGGTACCCTTTTTTTTACATGGGTCATGTTCCACGGCAGAACCCTTAACACTGACTGACATCATATATGCCAAACCCTAATTCTCATGCTATCGCGCCAAGGCATGCCAACCATGCCAGCCGCACCACTGTGCCAATGGTAGACCATGCCAGACACGTCACCGCGCCAAGGCATGCCAACCATGCCAGCCACACAACTGTGCCAATGGCATACCATGCCATCCACATCTACGCGCCAAGGCATGCCAACCATGCCAGCCGCACCTTCGCTCCAAGGCATGTCAACCATGCCAGCCTCACCACTGCGCCAATGGCATGCCATGCCAGCCGCACCTCCGCGCCAAGGCATGCCAGCCGAACCTCCGCGCCAAGGCATGCCAGCCGCACCACATGTGCCAATGGCATGCCAACCACCTTGCTGCGCCATACCATGTCGACCTTCCCTATGAGGCTACCAAAACGAAGGCGTGCGATGATCAATGGCCACCCTTCCATCTTAGATGCAAATCTTAGCCGTCCAAGGTCGCCAAACAATGCATGGTAACCTTTGGCCCAAACCCTAGTTTTGGCCACGCCAAACCGCGCCAAGGCATGCCATGCCACATGTGCCAATAGCATGCCAACCACCATGTCGGCCTTCCCTGTGCGGCTACCAAAACGAAGGCGTGCGATGATCAACGGCCACCCTTCCATCTTAGATGCAAATCTTAGCCGTCCAAGGTCGCCAAACAACGCATGGTAACCTTTGGCCCAAACTCTAGTTTTGGCCACGCCAAACCGCGCCAAGGCATGCCATGCCACATGTGCCAATGGTATGCCAACCAACTTGACGTCCCATACCATGCCGACCTTCCCTATGCGGCTACCAAAAAGAAGGCGTGCGATGATCAACGGCCATCCTTCCATCTTAGATAATCTTAGCCGTCCAAGGTCGCCAAACAACGCATGGTAACCTTTGGCCTAAACCCTAGTTTTGGCCACGCCAAACCGCGCCAAGGCATGCCATGCCACATGTGCCAATGGCATGCCAACCACCTTGTCGCGCCATACCATGCTGGCCTTCCCTATGCGGCTACCAAAACGAAGGCGTGCGATGATCAACGGCCACCCTTCCATCTTAGATGCAAATCTTAGCCGTCCAAGGTCGCCAAACAACGCATGGTAACCTTTGGCCCAACGCCAAAACCCTAGTTTGCCCGCGCCTAAACCACGCCAAGGCATGCCGACCATGCCACATGTGCCAATGGCATGTCGCGCCATCCACCTTGTCACGCCTAAGCCATGCCATGCCGGCCTTCCCTTCACGGCTGCCAAAACGAAGGCATGCGACAATCAACGGCAACCCTTCCATCTTAGATGCAAATCTCAGCCGTCCAAGGTCACCAACCAACGCATGGTAACCTTTGGCCCAACGCCAAAACCCTAGTTTGGTCGCGCCTAAACCACGCCAAGGCATGCCGACCATGCCACATGTGCCAATGGCATGTCGCGCCATCCACCTTGTCGCGCCTAAGCCATGCCATGCCGGACTTCCCTTCACGGCTGCCAAAACGAAGGCGTACGACAATCAACGGCCACCCTTCCATCTTAGATGCAAATCTCAGCCTTCCAAGGTCACCAACCAACACATGGTAACCTTTTTCCCAATGTCAAAACCCTAGTTTTGGTCACGCCAAAACCGCGCCAAGGCCTACCGGCCATGCCACATGTGCCAATGGCATGCCAGCCACCTTATCGCGCCATACCATGTCGGCTTTCCCTATGTGGTTACCAAAACAAAAGCGTGCGACAATCAACGACCACCCTTCCATCTTAGATGAAAATCTCAGCCGTCCAAGGTCACCAACCAACACATGGTAACCTTTGGACCAACGCCAAAACCCTAGTTTTGGTCACGCCCAAACCGCGCCAAGGCATGCTGGTCATGACACATGTGCCAATGGCGTGCCGGCCACCTTGTGATAGACACATTTTTGTGTCCGATTTGTCTCGATTCTATATATTGTTAGGGCTCATTTTTGTACTTATTATGGTGTTTTATTTATTTGTAGGTATTTTTGGCCAATAAACATTTTTGGAAAAAATTGGCTCGAAAAGTTGTCGGAAAGCACCCGGACGGCACTTGCTATTTGGACCCCCGGTTTGGATAAGGGGCACCCACAGGACACCCCCCAGGGCAGCTGTTATTCGCACCCCCACTCTGGATAGGGGGCGACCACCTTTCTTCCCAAACTCAAATTTCAAATTGGCGGGAAAATAGTGCAGACGCAGGCAGATTCAGGGTTGGAGTTTTGAGCGATTTCTATGGAGATTCAATGGCTTATTTTCGTTGGAATGGACCTGTTAGAGCCTGACAGGGTTGGTATGTATGTTTGGATCGAGTATTTTGGGCTGGACAACCGTGTTGGAGTGAAACAAAGGAGGTGTAAGTTTATCGAAGTTCTGTTGATGACTAGGAACAGATTTAGTCGGAGTTTGACGTGGATATTTGTTGGGATTCACTAGATTCATCAAAACAGGGATGGTAATCCCTCTAGATTCGAAAATAGAGGAGGAAATCATCGAGTTGTCTAAAACAGGGAGGTGAAGTTTTTCACGGGATTTTGGTTGATATATGGAAACTATCAGGTAGATAAGGAAATAGGATTCTCTGTTGAAGTTAAGACTATCTTTTAGAGAGTCTGGGACGTTGGATTATACGTGGAAGACGCGTGAGAAGCAAAACAGGGAGTGTTTGAATCCGCGTATGAGGATATGGAAAGAATAGATAAAACCCGTAACTTTGGCAAAAAGAAAAAGGAGATTTCTTGGAGATTAAATCGACCTGTGGGATATAAAAGGAGTTGGGATAACTCATAGAGGGGGGACGAAGCCTTTCAGAGAAGTTTAGAACACCACAGAGCTCTAGAGATCGAGTTGCAGAAAAATACAATATTCTGTTGCTGCTGCTGAAGAGGAACATTGACGCACAAGTATCTGTCGCATAACACTATCGTTATTCAACAGCATAACCCATCTATCGTTTATCAACAGTAATTGCATTAGGTCTTTAGCTACTGTTTCCTCTTTGTAACAGAGATTCTGCAACACCTTCACACTGTTGCGAATCGGTTGTGTTATCATTTTTTCACCTCCTTGTACACTTTTGAGCTATAAAAACATATTTTGAGAACATGGTTAATATGAGGAGCTAAACCCCATTGCTGAGGCGATAGAGAAGCTATTTTTCCAACAAAAAGTGGTATATTCTTATTTATTTATTTATCGCAATTATTTTTATGATTGTTTTTCCTTGAGTGAATTTTTTTTGAATGATTCTTGTTAAGCAATTGTTATTTCTTTTGATAGAGCATGCTTGGACCTAGGTTTTTGATGTTCTATGCTTCGGATTTACACTTGTTATTTTGAGAATCTACTTGTTGCAATAGTTTTGAATCAAATTGAACGAAAAAATTTGCATGAATATAAACATTGGATTAAATCACTTTGAATTTGGAAAATAGTGGAATCTTAGCCTCAGTGTTCTTTTAATATTGATATCAACTTTGATTGAGTTTGCTATAATTTTTAGTGAGTTTTTTATTTTAATATTAGAATTTAAGTCTAATTAATATCCTTCACAAGTCTGAGAATCGAACCACTTTTACCACTATCTACAAATCACGTCAATTTTTGGCGCCGCCGACGCGGACTTGTTTTTAGGGTTTTAGATTTATTTTATTTTTTATTTTTGTTCTTTTTTATGTTTTTGGGTATTTATCTTGTGTCTACAGGTTCTGGATCATAAAGAAAATTGAGCCAAAGAGTTTGGTGATTTGATAAAGACTTGGAGCTAAAGATTAAAGCAAAAAGAACAGAAAAGAAGACAATTTTATTTTAGACAATTTTATTTTAGGGTTTGTTTATTTTCTTTTAGAAAAAAAAAACTGTATTAGGGTTTATTATTTTTGTAATTTTTCTTTACTTTTTGGACTTTTGGACTTTGGGACATTATTTTTTTTATTACCCTACGGAAGGGTACTTTAAATATAAACTGTTTGCAGAGAAGGAGGACAATTACGATATTGTCTCTGCACCTCGGGTTCGTACACTAGACATCGGAGTCAGTGGCCCGAGTCGACTACAACCGATTCATCCCCCGTCTGGAACGGGATGTAAGATTCTAAACACTCGCGAATCCCCTATCAGCGAGTTACTGGACTCCTTCGTATGCATATATGTTGAGGACTGAATACAGACATTTATTTTTCTAGTAAAGGGCAAGGCCTGACCATACAAGATAAGGGTTCGGATTTCATCACCGTTCTCTTCTTGCCCGCTTGAGGAACACGTAACCTACGCGAACCTAAGCCTAAAATTTTGACTAGAACGAGACCGATAGGGTAACGAGCTTAACAGGAAAGTCATTCGAAAAATATTGGTTACTCTTTTAAGCATACTTCGAAGTTCTTGACGGTTTCTGTAAGTTGAATGTGTGACTGGCGCCGCCTTGTAATACCGGTGAGGCCTTGGGTATCAAAGCTCCATCGAGCTTCCCTCGCCTCTATTCAACTTACGTTAACTCGGATTGATTCCAGAAGGGTTTGCTTAAATTGTAACGAATTCCCGTTCGAAGGATTAGAAGTTGGTCTAGAAACAATCTAAGTGGAGCCATCATGCTTTTTGTTTGCTAGAAATCAATAGGTTTGATTTGGTTGAGTCGGCCTTGATCTGTGTTTGCTTACCCTTCCAATTTAGAAAATTCTATTGTATGCCTGAACGTAAAAGAGACGCACTAGGTAGATTTGTTAAAGAGAAACCTAGTAGTTCGAAGCGTCTCGATTACCTTAATCTAGAGAGTTTGACTTTTGAAGAGTCTGTTTTTGAACGTCTTTTGACTGGGGAGAGAATCCATGTTGCTCCGATAGCGCCAGAAATGGCGACTTTGAAAGATTTGTTGAATCCAACTAGGACTACTCGTCCCTCATGTATCAGGTTAGCTGAGACAGAAGCAACTTATGAACTTAAACCTGGGACCTTACAGCTGGTCCCAATCTTTTTAGGGAAAGAAAATGAAAACCCCTATTTCCATGTTAGGGACTTTGAGGAAATTTGTAGTACCCTCAGGATTAGAAACTTAGATGATGATGCTTTGAAACTTAGGTTATTCCCCTTTTCCCTGAAAGATAAAGCTAAATCGTGGATATATAGTTTGGCTTCCGGGTCAATCGAAACGTATGAACAACTTACATCTGCCTTTTTGAACAAGTTTTCCCTAGGCACAAAACATCGTCTATTAGGACGCAAATCTGCACGTTTTCTCAACAGGAGGGAGAAACTTTAATAGGTATTTGAAAAGGTTCAATGATTTATTAGCCCAATGTCCTCATCATGGTTTAGAGAAGGTTAGGTTAGTTCATATCCTTTATGAGGGTTTAGATTATCCCACCACAACTACAGTAGAATCTATGTGTACTGGCGGATTTGAGAACCAAACAGTTGATGACGCGATAACATATTTGCATGAAGTCGCCGAAAAGACCCAACAATGGGAAAGTAGTAGGGGACCCCAGAAAACAATTCTTCTCGGCAGAGGAAACGTTAATAAGGTAGAAGGCGGCTATGAATCAGATGCCAAAATTGCTGCTATAGCGAAAATGTTAGAAGCTTTAGAAGTGGGTAACACTAGTAGTAGATTGGAGCCTTTGTGGGAAAGCCAGAATAATGAAGAGCAATCCAATGCTCTATATAATAAAACTAGGTTTGATAATCGTCAGAAGTTTGACCCATATTCAGAAACCTATAATCCTGGTTGGAGGAACCATCCGAACTTTTTATGGTTTAAGGGCCAGAGTCAGGGTCAGTTTAATAACTCTAATGCTCCCCTAGGTTTTGGCTACACTAGGAATACATCAGGCCCAGAAAATAAAATGACTAGCTTAGAGGAATCTATTAAGATGTTAGCAAAAACTCAGGAAATGTTAGCACAGAGCCATGTTAATTTTCAACAGGAAACCAAGCAGAATTTTCAAACTAATGCTCAGAGCCTTGCTAAGTTAGAACTTCAAGTCGGCCAAATAGCTAAGACCTTAAGTGAGAGAGATAATGGTAGGTTCCCTAGTCAGACTAATCCCAATCCTAGAGGAGTTCATGAAGTAGGTACAAAACCATCGAATCAATTGAATGCTATTAGAACCCTTAGGAGTGGTAGTAGATATAGTAGACAATCAGGTAACCATGCCCGATAGTGAACATACTGTAGTTCACCCCTCAGGACCACTAGCTAAGGAAACTGATAAAATTTCTGATGATGCCAACTCAGTTCCTGAGAGGTCTGATTCTGTGCCTAGAGCCCCATTTCCTCAGCTATTAGTACCAACAAAGAAGGAATCGAACTTTAATGACATAGTGGAGGTTTTTAAGCAAGTTACCATAAACCTTCCTTTATTAGATGCAATTAGGCAAATTCCTGCTTATGCCAAGTTCCTTAAGGATATGTGTACGCGAAAGCGAAAACTTAGCGTCCATAAGAAAGCCTTTTTAGCTAGTCACGTAAGTTCAATCATTCAACACCACAACTCCAAAGTACAAAGACCCAGGTTCCCTACCATTGCTTGTACAATAGGTAACCGGGTAGAAAAAGCTTTACTTGACTTAGGAGCCAGTGTGAACTTACTCCATTCCATGTACTTACAGCTAGGACTTGGTGAAATGAAACCTACTCAGATAACACTGCAGTTAGCTGATAGGTCTGTTAAAATCCTCGAGGTGTTATGAGGATGTCTTATTGAGGTCGACAAGTTTATTTATCCAGTGGATTTCGTGGTCCTAGATACCCAACCTGTCCCTGACCCAGAGAACCAGATACCTGTGATTTTAGGTCGCCCATTTTTAGCTACGTCTAATGCGATCATTAACTGTCGAAATGGTGTGATGATTTATCTTTTGGTAATATGACTATGGAGATGAACATTTTTAATGTCAGTAAGCTACCTATGAGCTAGATGACACATGTGTTGAAGAGGTGAACATGATAGAAGCCTTAGTTCAGAGTCATTACCAAACATTTTGTTGAAGACCCATTAGAAAGTTGTCTATCCCATTTTGGTTTAGATTTTGACGACGATAGCACTATTGAACAGTGAATGCTCTATTAGATTCTACCCCTGTGTTAGACACTGATAGATGGAAAGCTAGGTTCGAACCGTTACCAGTTTCTGAGACTACCCTAATTCCTTCTTTAGAAGAGCCCCCAAAGTTGGACCTTAAACCACTACCCGATACTCTAAAGTATGTGTTTTTAGGCCCATCTGAGACTTTACCTGTGATTGTAGCTTCCGATTTGGATAGTGATCAGGAAAGTAGGCTAGTAAATGTACTTCAAGACAATAAGGAAGCTTTAGGGTGGACTATAGCAGACATTAAGGGTATAAGTCCTACTGTGTGTATGCATCAGATTCATTTAGAGGAAGACTCCAAACCTTCTAGGGAGATGCAACGTCGACTGAACCCTAACATGAAAGAGGTAGTTCGAAAAGAGGTGCTTAAGTTGTTAGATGCGGGTATTATTTACCCAATTTCAGACAGTAAGTGGGTCAGCCCTGTTCAGGTTGTCCCCAAGAAATCAGGTATCACTGTAGTCCAGAATGATAATAATGAATTAATCCCAACCCGAGTGACCACGGGATGGCGTGTGTGTATTGACTATAGGAAATTGAACAAGGTCACAAGGAAGGATCACTTTCCCCTTCCTTTTATCGACCAAATGCTAGAGCGATTAGCTGGACATAGTCACTATTGCTTCTTAGATGGCTACTCCGGTTATAATCAGATCGTTATTGCCCCAGACCAAGAAGAGAAAACCACTTTTACCTGTCCCTTTGGTACCTTTGCGTATAGACGCATGCCTTTCGGGTTATGTAATGCCCCTGCGACTTTTCAGCGTTGTATGATGAGCATATTTTCTGATGGTAGAACGGTTTTTAGAGGTCTTTATGGATGATTTTTCAGTGTTTGGTTCATCTTTGATGAGTGCTTGCATCATTTGACATTAGTGTTGACTAGGTGTAAGGAAAAGAATTTAGTGCTTAATTGGGAAAAATCATTTCATGGTTGAATCAGGAATTGTTAGGGCACATCGTTTCTTCAAAGGGTATAGAGGTAGACAAAGCCAAATTGACCTTATTAAGACTCTACAGGTCCCAAAAACCGTAAAAGATATTAGGTCATTCTTAGGGCATGCAGGTTTTTACCGTCGATTCATTAAGGATTTTAGCTTGATTTCTAGACCTCTTTGCAATTTGCTTGCAAAAGATGTTAAGTTTGTCTTTGATGATGCTTGCTTAAAGGCTTTTGATAAGCTTAAAACTTTACTCACTACGCCCCGATAGTCCAGGCACCTAACTGGAACCTACCCTTTGATTATGTGTGATGCTTCAGATTATGCTATAGGCGTTTTAGGTCAGCGAGAAAACAAATTACTCCATGTGATTTACTATGCTAGCAAAACTCTGAATGATGCCCAAATGAACTATACAACTACCGAGAAGGAATTGCTAGCCATCGTGTTTGCCTTGGATAAGTTTAGATCCTATTTATTAGGTTCTAAGATCGTAATCTATACTGATCATGCTGCTTTGAAATACCTTTTGTCTAAGAAGGATACCAAACCTAGATTGATTAGATGGATCCTTTTGTTACAAGAATTTTGTCCAGACATTAGAGACAAAAGGGTGCAGAGAATGTAGTAGCAGACCACTTGTCTAGGCTAGTTGTTAGTTCCCCTAATAATTCCCTTCCTATAAGGGATAGTTTTCCTGATGAACAATTGTTCTCTGTTTCCCAATCACCTTGGTATGCAAATATAGTGAATTATCTTGTTACTGGTCGAATGCCTCAACATTGGGGTAAGCAAGATCGTTCTAGGTTTTTAGCCGAGGTTAAGCATTTCTTTTGGGACGATCCTTATCTGTTTAAGTATTGTCCGGACCAGATTATTAGGAGATGTGTATCTGAGAGTGACCAGTCTAGTATTATCTCCTTTTGTCATGAACATGCATGTGGGGGTCATTTTAGTGCTAAGAAGACTGCTGCTAAGATTTTGCAGTGTGGATTTTACTGGCCTTCGTTGTTTAAAGATTCCCATAGTCATTGTGTTTCTTGTGAGCGTTGCCAGAAGTTAGGAACCATTTCCCGTAGAAATATGATGCCTTTGAACCCTATTTTAGTGATTGAGGTCTTTGATGTGGGGCATTGATTTTATGGGTCCATTTCCTATTTCGTTTGGTTATCTTTACATACTTGTCGTGTAGACTATGTGTCTAAGTGGGTTGAGGCGGTTCCGTGTAAAACGAATGACCACAGGGTCGTAGTCCAGTTTTTGAAAGAGAATATACTTACACGTTTTGGTACGCCGCGAGCTATAATTAGTGATGGAGGTTCACACTTTTGTAATAGACCGTTTGCTCTTTTAATGAAACAATACGGTATTACCCATAAAGTAGCAACCCCATATCACCCTCAGACTAGTGGTCAGGTAGAGGTTTCCAATAGGGAAATTAAACGTATTCTAGAGAAAACAGTTAATCCAAATAGGAAAGACTGGTCGTCGAGGCTTACTGATGCCTTATGGGCTTACCGTACTGCGTTTAAGACACCCATTGGAATGTCACCTTATCGTTTAGTGTTTGGCAAGGCATGTCACCTGCCGTTGAGTTAGAGCATCGCCTATTGGGCTATTAAGAACTTAAACTTTTCACTTGACAAGGCAGGAGCTCAAAGAAAGCTCCAGCTCAATGAGTTGGACGAGATTCGTAGAGATGCATACGATAGTGCTAAGGAGTATAAGAACAAAATGAAACTTGTGCATGATAGGAATATTTTACGAAAGTCATTTTCTCCAGGTCAAAAAGTTCTTCTGTATGACACTCGTTTGCATCTATTCCCCGGGAAGTTGCGCTCTCGGTGGACCGGTCCTTTTGTGGTCCGTACTGTTTTTCCTCATGGCGTGTTGAGATTGAGACACCAGATGGTAGTAGTTCTTCGAAGGTTAACGGTCAGCGATTGAAGCCCTTTTTAGAGCCTTTTCCTACAGGTGATGTTGAGGAGGTCCCTCTGGAGGACCCTGTTTACCTTGATTGACCATCGAGGCGATTTTGTATGTTGTATATATTTTTGTAGGTTTTTGGTTACACTTCACCCAGGTACTATCTTTCCGACTTCTCTCTTTACTATTTCCTCATGTTACTTATATTTTTGGTACTGTTCTTTAATTAGAAACATTGAGGACAATGTTAGATTTAAGTTTGGGGGTGGGGTAGAACTTTTTGTTACCTTTTCGTTGCAATAAATAAACTCCAGAGCCTAGAAATTTATCCCTATTAAGGATGGCACTAACCAATCTAAGTGGATGGAAGCATTTTGGTTGTAGGAGTTGAGGAACCAATCTGACTAGATGGCAACATCTAAAGAGTCTATTCATAAAAGCACAGAGCTCAGGTGTTAGAAATAACATGATAGTTTCACCATATCTCGTTGAGTCCTTTTCACTTCTGTTTTTATTTTGTTTTGTTTTTAAACTATGTTTCTCTAAGTGATTAGGTGGGGATGACGATTCAAGTTGTTACCAATGCTAGGGTGAATTAGAGTGATTGAGATACCAAAAAAAAAAAAAAACTGAGAAACTAAGACCAGACCATCAGACCAACTGGAATAAATTCAATAAAGTCGACCACTGGAACCCTTGTATATGCCAGTTGTGTTGACCTAGAATTAGGATTATCAATCACTGGTTCCCTTGTATATGCCAGTGTGTTGATATTAGTCAGACTAGTATCTCAGTCCATTAGGATAGGTTCATTTTGGCGGAGGCCTTCAGACAGATATGAGAAACACCGTTCACCTAGTAAACATCAAAACCATCTATGTTTTTCTCTATATCCATCTTCTTGATCTATCCAGGTGATTAGTTTTGACTCCGGATATTGATGTCCATAGTGCGACTATCTGAGTAGAGCTCTGTCACTTATATATGAATTTTAGTATGATTGAGTGCAAACTCGTGTACAACAATTGGAATTTCGCATCAGGGTACTTCCTCCTGTAGTCAATAAGTATGCCAACCAAGGAGATTCTTTAGTGCCTTCCAAGATTCTGTGTAGATATCTAGGGTCTGGAGTATAAAGGTTTTGTGGGTATACCTCTGGTAAGCCCTCCGGAGACAACACTCCGCCACTAGAGACACCTAGGGGTTTAAAGGCTTATTGCATACGCTAAATGCAATCGACGATGCCTACGACAGTGAGTTAGGATTTTATTTCTATTTTATTTTTGTTCGAGGACTAGCAAATAATAGGTTTGGGGGTATTTGATAGACACATTTTTGTGTCCGATTTGTCTGGATTCTATATATTGTTAGGGCTCATTTTTATACTTATTATGGTGTTTTATTTATTTGTAGGTATTTTTGGCCAATAAACATTTTTGGAAAAAATTGGCTCGAAAAGTTGTCGGAAAGCACCCGGACGACACTTGCTATTCGGACCCCCGGTTTGGATAAGGGGCACCCACAGGACACCCCCAAGGCAGCTGTTATTTGCACCCCCACTTTGGATAGGGGGCGACCACCTTTCTTCCCAAACTCAAATTTCAAATTGGCGGGAAAATAGTGCAGACGCAGGCAGATTTAGGGTTGGAGTTTTGAGCGATTTCTATGGAGATTCAATGGCTTATTTTCGTTGGAATGGACCTGTTAGAGCCTGACAGGGTTGGTGTGTATGTTTGGATCGAGTATTTTGGGCTGGACAACCGTGTTGGAGTGAAACAAAGGAGGTGTAAGTTTATCGAAGTTCTGTTGATGACTAGGAACAGATTTAGTCGGAGTTTGACGTGGATATTTGTTGGGATTCACTAGATTCATCAAAACAGGAATGGTAATCCCTCTAGATTCGAAAATAGAGGAGGAAATCATCGAGTTGTATAAAACAGGGAGGTGAAGTTTTTCACGGGATTTTGGTTGATATATGGAAACTATCAGGTAGATAAGGAAATAGGATTCTCTGTTGAAGTTAAGACTATCTTTTAGAGAGTCTGGGACGTTGGATTATACGTGGAAGACGCGTGAGAAGCAAAACAGGGAGTGTTTGAATCCGCGTATAAGGATATGGAAAGAATAGATAAAACCCGTAACTTTGGAAAAAAAAAGGAGATTTCTTGGAGATTAAATCGACCTGTGGGCTATAAAAGGAGTTGGGATAACTCATAGAGGGGGGACGAAGCCTTTCAGAGAAGTTTAGAACACCACAGAGCTCTAGAGATCGAGCTGCAAAAAAATACAATATTCTGCTGCTGCTGCTGAAGAGGAAGAACACGAATAACATTGACGCACAAGTATCTGTCGCAGAACACTATCGTTATTCAACAGCAGAACCCATCTATCATTTATCAACAGTGATTGCATTAGATCTTTAGCTATTGTTTCCTCTTTGTAACAGAGATTCTGCAACACCTTCACACTGTTGCGAATCGGCTGTGTTATCATTTTTTCACCTCCCTGTACACTTTTGAGCTATAAAAACATATTTTGAGAACATGGTTAATATGAGGAGCTAAACCCCATTGCTGAGGCGATAGAGGAAGCTATTTTTCCAACAAAAAGTGGTATATTCTTATTATTTATTTATCGCAATTATTTTTATGATTGTTTTGCCTTGAGTGAAAATTGTTTGAATGATTCTTGTTAAGCAATTGTTATTTCTTTTGATAAAGCATGCTTGGACCTAGGTTTTTGATGTTCTATGCTTCGGATTTACACTTGTTATTTTGATAATCTACTTGTTGCAATAGTTTAGAATCAAATTGAACGAAAAAAATTGCATGAATATAAATACTGGATTTAATCACTTTGAATTTGGAAAATAGTGGAATCTTAGCCTCAGTGTTCTTTTAATATTGATATCAACTTTGATTGAGTTTGCTATAATTTTTAGTGAGTTTTCTATTTTAATATTAGAATTCAAGTCTAATTAATATCCTTCACAAGTCTGAGAATCAAACCACTTTTACCACTATCTACAAATCACATCACCTTGCCGCGCCATACCATACTGGCCTTCCCTATGCGGTTACCAAAACAAAGGCTGGTTACAATCAACGACCATCCTTCCATCTAAGATGCAAATCTTAGCCGTCCAAGGTCGCCAACCAACGCATGGTAACCTTTGGCCCAACGCCAAAACCTTTGTTTTGGCCACGCCCAAACCGCGCCTAGGCATGCCAACCATGCCACATGTGCCAATGGCATGCCAACCACCTTGCCGCGCCATACCATGCCGACCTTCCCTATGCGGCTACCAAAAAAAAGGCTTGCGAAGGTCAACGACTACTTTTCCATCTAGGATACAAATCTTAGCCGTCCAAGGTTACCAGCTAACGCATGGCTACTTTCATGCCACTGGCTACCAAACGAAGGGTTGCAATAATCAACGGCTACCCTTCCTCTCAAGATGCAAAATCTCGACCGTCGAAGGTCACCACCGATCCGGCAAGTCTCCCAAGCTCAACTTTCCGAACAACAACATGCTACATGTTTTTCGCGAAAACACTCGAGACATCAACACATGTCACAAACTCGGGGATGCTCATTGGGTATTGGTTTGGCGGTTTACAGCGTGCGGCGTACACTACGCCTGTTATAAGACAATGTCATAAGGATGAGGCGGTTAGTAAATATAGGGAGTAATGGTGAAACGCTTTCTTTTATGGAACATCAATTCCAGGCGTTATCAGTTACCACCTCCTCCCATTTACTCATCCGTTTTCCATTTCTTATGAGACCAGAGTACGTTTCACTTCAACTTGTATAAATAGGTCTTACCTATTTCCACCGAAAAACAAGTTCAGGTCAGGAGGATACAACACTCAGAAAATATTTCCTAGCTTTTCATATGTTAGCTTCCCACTTTCCGATACACGTCGTGAAATAACTACTCTTCCAAAATCAACTATTCTGGTCTCAACACTATCTTCGCTTCCCTCCCCAAAGCCAACCCTTCTCCTTCACTTTGTGACCGAAGCAAGTCTGGAACGACCAAAGTTGAGCCAAAAGATCCCGGTTCAAGATCATTTCTTGGTTTAGGCCGGATTTGTACAGATTGATCTCTCGAATCTAAAGTACTCCCTTGCAGTACTTTGTTTAGGGTTTAAACTCATTTCTCACCCACACACCCGAAATTACCAAAATCAGCAGAATCGTTTTCACCCTCAAACAATTGGCGACCACAATGGGAGATTGATCTTTCGGTTACAATGTCAACTTTCAATCCTCGATCTCATATTTCGACCCAGACGTCAGGACGGTAGAATGCAAACGACCCGTCCAGGGATCGACGGCTCAGTTACCAGACGGCACGGTTACCAGTCATGACACGACAAGGGATGATTGGGGACTTTCCACAGTCACGATGGTGCTTCCCAGAAAACTCGGTCTTACACCTGGGAGATTCCTTTTCATCAGGAGATCCGAAAAATCGAGTAAGTCTTGCTAGACAAAATACATGGTCTACTACTTCAAATCTTCACAGGGGAGATAAAAAATCGATAGCCATATTTTTCCCGTGTTTCATGCTTTATACTATCGCACAACATTCAAAATTCCATGACTTCCCTGGGTTACTCATGCCACTTATATTCATAACCAAAAACATCAATATTCTAAAACAGTTCATTCCAAATAATAATCCAAAACCCTCAGGGTAATACTTGTCTATCAACCCAAAAATCCAGAAAATCAAAACCATAAACCAAGCGCTTTGTTTGCCTTTCAACAAAAAAAAAACAGTCACCTACCCGTACGTGCCTACTTTGCATAATAATGATTACCCGTCACTATTCATGAGGTAGCCGACGTTACTACGGTGATATTAGAAGAGGAATTGTTTATGACGAAGTGTTTCTACAAGTTTATGAAAGGCATACCCACGTCTAGGGTTTACACCAGTTCAGAAGAACAATATTTCTACAGATTTATGGAAGGCATACCTATGGCTAGGGTTTGCACCAACACAAGAAAACAAGAAAACAAATTGAAAGAGAAACGCTGGAGTACATAGCTGGAATATGCTTGCGCACTTTATTGCTACCGCGCTACCGCTAACACCAGGACGTGAGAACAAAGATACGAGATAAAAAGGAGAGCCAACCCCTTTCATACGCATAACACTTTTGGAATTTGAATAAGGAAATGATTTCCTATTTGATCTACGTATGGAAAGAGGCAACTGGGCCCGTAAGAACAAGTCCGCGCCATGCCAAGCCAGCACTGTTCCAAGCCAACAGTCCGCGCCATACCAAATCCAAGCCAGCGCCCATTTCAAGCCGATCCAGCGCTAACAACTTGCATCTTTCCAGTGCCAGTAGCTTGCATCCTTCCAACGCTAACAACTTGCATTTTTACAGCAGCTTGCATCTTTCCAGCGCCAGCAGCTTGCATCCTTTCCAGCGCTAACAACTTGCATCTTTACAACAACTTGCATCTTCCCTGCGCCAGCATCTTGCATCCTTCCACCGTTGCTCTTGAACGCCCAGTAGAAGGGAGTCAGCAATCTAATTTCATTACACGAAAAGATCAGGAATGACTTCTCCGAAATCGAAGCAAAGAAAAATCAGCAACCCCCCTGAGTTTACAAAGACTCTTTTCCCTGTCAGGATATGGATGATTTCTGGGGACTTCACCCACAAAATCGTCCATTCTATGATGAAACATTTATGTGAGATTATATATTTCCCCAAGGAGCAACGTCAAGGCATATTTGCAGCCCTCAACCGCACTGCATCAGGGAAGCAGTTGTTTCCAACCAGAGAAGCCGTTCCCAAAACCCAACCTCTCCTGGAAAGCACGATTGATAGATGGAACTGGGGACTCTTAACCATTGTTCGCTTGAAGGGTGTCAAGTTTGACAGCACATTGATTAACGCAGCCGCTCCGCTTCAACATCCTCCAACAGCGACTCCACTTCAACGATCACTCCGACAGTCGCTCCGCTTCAACGCTCGCTCTGGAAGCCGCTCTGTTTCAGCGTTCTCTCCATAAGCTTCTCCAGGATCCGAAGACGAGGCTTCAACGTTCGGCTTCTTAAGTTTCAACATCTTCTCCAAGAGCCGAAGATGCTTCAACGACGCTTCTTCCTGCAAAGGGTCGTACCACCACGCTCCCCGTGTCAAGGATCATGATCACAACCAACCAATCTTCGTAGTCATGGAAAGTTTCCTCGCTTACGCATCCAACCAATCCTTTTACTTCCACGGATGCCCGTACAACTTCAACCAATCCTTTTACTTCCACGGATGCCCATACAATTCCAGCCAACCTACTTTGTTACCACAACAATGTAGTCTCTTCTGATTACATCTGCTACCAAGAATTGTTACCGCTCATTTGCTGGTACCAGCCAGAGATTCACCACATCAGCAATCACTAAAAAAATGGAAACATGTAAACCATACTTGAGGACTGAGGATATGCACGAAATCCCTTAACTGTCAAAGATCAGAAGACACGGTCAACCAAAAGGCCATAGCCGCAACAAGGTCATCTAGTCTTCAAGGGTGCATGGCAAGAATATCATCACCTCTCTGTCTAGAAGACGCCTTCAACACTTTACGAGGCCGCGGAGGATCCCAAGCCTGATCAGAGGAAAACAACTTCAGAAACTGAAGAAAAATGCGACTGGGGACTTCTCTTCGCAGTCCATCGACAACCATCAAAGACTCATGATATAACTCCAGAGACTCGTTTGAAACATTTCTTGAAGAAACATAGGGAGCCATGATAAACAACATAACTCTCTCATTCCTACATCTTCTCTATCCAGAATATTTCGTCCATGCGATATCCTGAGCATCTCAGCGTCACATCCAAAAGAGTACAATAAGCTTGTATCAAATCACGTGTACGTGGATTCAAGGCGATGCAATGAAAATAGGATACACATGGGGACTACCAGCATGAGACGCTTTCACTCCCCTCAACCAGGTTATTTCTGATTTCAACGTCATCACTGTCGAAGTTTCACGAGCCGCGAGAATTTCTCAACACGAAGCCGTACATGTACACCGAAGACTTCAAGAGCACGCCACAAATATATATTCACATATTCATCCATGCTATCGGATCAAACCGAAGTATAACAGGGGACTTCTTACCACATCTCATTCCATACGATAGTCCAAGATTCAGAAGATGGTTCGAAGGATGTCGCTTGGAACAAAGTCCTGGAAGACTTGATAGCAACACATCGGCAACGGAACGTCTCCCTATTTCTTCCGGAGGCGCCAAAAGTTTTCGACCATACAAGCATTCACAGCACATCATCATCACGATCATAAGGTCCAGGCACTAAACAACCTAAAGTCGAGGATGGATCGACACATCAACCACAATTTCCAAGATTAACCCTGACATTATCGTTGCCGAGCATATATTCCATCCATCCGTCCCAAGAATGCAATGGAGTTTGGTAAATTTTGGAATCCACTGGAGAGACACTGCAGACGAAAGCCCGGATACAAACGAGCAACAAAAAATAGAAGAATGTCAATACCTCTTTTCATACGGACGAAGTTTCTTGAGTTTTGCACAGAATAAAGTTCCCTTCTTGCTCCATGAACGGGAACAGATGACTCGGCGCGACTATGCTACCCCGGGCCCACAACATCCCTCCTGAATTCTTCCTGAGTTTCACTGTCGTGCCTTTTTCACCTCCTAAACCAGCTCAAAACCTAAATATTCCCGTGTGAGAAGATAGGAAATTCTTTTCCGGTCAGATGGAGGGGCGGACCGTCACAATCCGAGTTCGTACGAGAACTCTACAACGACTTTAGTAAGGAGCGCTAATTAGGGTTTCGGCATCCCAAACCCTGATTTCGACAAAGTTTCCAGGCACCATCACTACCATTTGATAACCGAAGTTCCAGCGTCATCACCATCGTTTGGTACCCGAAGTTCTGAAACCAGTTTACACCATTCTGCGGACTGAAGACAGTTTCCACCATTCCGCTGACCGAAGCCAGTTTCTTCCATTCCAAGCCGACTAACGCCTGCGGCTCTCATTCCAAGCCGACAATCTACATCTCACCACTTCATGGTCTAGCCAGCAACACCACAACTAGAATCTATGCAAGGCCGCCAACACGAGAATTACGAACTCTCCTTACCTCTCGAAAAAGGTTAGTCGGGTCTTCTTGATCATCTTTTCACGACTTGTCATTTCAATTTTGTCCTCGCCTGTCACCATATTATGCTTACATCGCAACAATGCTCATGTTCCGAGCTAAGCAGGGGACTTAATGTTGATGGTGGTTTTTAGCTTTGGGTGAAAATCGTAAAATTGTACATCTGACATGACGTCACTATGACCATTAGCACATTTATTGAATCAATCATCATCCCTGCGTAAGAATTACCGGGGTACCCTTTTTTTTTACATGGGTCATGTTCCACGGCAGAACCCTTAACACTGACTGACATCATCTATGCCAAACCCTAATTCTCATGCTACCGCGCCAAGGCATGCCAACCATGTCAGCCGCACCACTGTGCCAATGGCATGCCATGCCAGCCGCACCTCCGCGCCAAGGCATGTCAACCGCACCACTGCGCCAATGGCATGCCATGCCAGACGCACCTCCGTGCCAAGGCATGCCAGCCGCACTACTGCGACAATGACATGCCATGCCAACCGCACCTCCGCGCCAAGGCATGCCAACCATGCCAGCCGCACCACCGCGCCAAAGCATGCCAACCATGCCAGCCGCACCTCCGCTTCAAGGCATGCCAACCATGCCAGCAGCACCACATGTGCCAATGCCATGCCAACCACCTTGTTGCGCCATACCATGTCGGCCTTCCCTATGCAGCTACCAAAACGAAGGTGTGAGATGATCAACGGCCACCCTTCCATCTTAGATGCAAATCTTAGCCGTCCAAGGTTGCCAAACAACGTATGGTAACCTTTGTCCCAAACCCTAGTTTTGGCCACGCCAAACCGCGCCTAGGCATGCCATGCCACATGTGCCAATGGCATGCCAACCACCTTGCCGCGCCATACCATGTCGGCCTTCCCTATGCGGCTACCAAAATGAAGGCGTGCGATGATCAACGGCCACCCTTCCATCTTAGATGCAAATATTAGCCGTCCAAGGTCGCCAAACAACGCATGGTAACTTTTGGCCCAAACCCTAGTTTTGGCCACGCCAAACCGCGCCAAGGAATGCCATGCCACATGTGCCAATGGCATGCCAACCACCTTGCCGCGCCATACCATTCCGGCCTTCCCTATGCGACTACCAAAACGAAGGCGTGCGATGATCAACGGCCACCCTTCCATCTTAGATGCAAATCTTAGCCGTCCAAGGTCGCCAAACAATGCATGATAACCTTTGGCCCAACGCCAAAACCCTAGTTTGGCCGCGCCTAAACCACGCCAAGGCTTGCCGACCACGCCACATGTGCCAATGGCATGCCGCGCCATCCACCTTGCCGCGCCAAAGCCATGCCATGCCGGCCTTCCCTTCACGGCTGCCAAAACGAAGGCGTGCGACAGTCAACGACCACCCTTCCATCTTTGATGCAAATCTCGGCCGTCCTAGGTCACCAACCAACGCATGGTAACCTTTGGCCCAACGCCAAAACCCTAGTTTGGCCGCTCCTAAACCACGCCAAGGCATGCCGACCATGCCACATGTGCAAATGGCATGCCGCGCCATCCATCTTTCCGCGCCTAAGCCATGCCATACCGGCCTTCCCTTCACGGCTGCCAAAAAAATGGCGTGCGACAATCAACGGCCACCCTTCCATCTTAAATGCAAATCTCAGCCATCCAAGGTCACCAAACAACACATGATAACCTTTGGCCCAACGCCAAAACCCTAGTTTTGGTCATGCCCAAACCGCGCCATGGCATACCGGCCATGCCACATGTGCCAATGGCATGCCAGGCACCTTGCCACGCCATACCATGCCGACCTTCCCTATGCGGTTACCAAAACAAAGGCGTGCGACAATCAACAACCACCCTTCCATCTTAGATGCAAATCTCATCCGTCCAAGGTCACCAACCAACACATGGTAACCTTTGGCCCAACGCCAAAACCCTAGTTTTGGTCACGCCCAAACTGCACCAAGGCATGCCGGCCATGCCACATGTGCCAATGGCATGCCAGCCACCTTGCCGCGCCATACCATGACGGCCTTCCCTATGCGGTTACCAAAACAAAGGCTGGCGACGATCAACGACCATCCTTCCATCTAAGATGCAAATCTTAGCCGTCCAAGGTCGCCAACCAACGCATGGTAACCTTTGGCCCAACGCCAAAACCTTTTTTTTTGGCCACGCCCAAACCGCGCCAAGGCATGCTAGCCATGCCACATGTGCCAATGGCATGCCAACCACCTTGCCGCGCCATACCATGCCGGCCTTCCCTATGCGGATACCAAAACAAAGGCTTGCGAAGATCAACGGCCACTTTTCCATCTAAGATGCAGATCTTAGCCGTCCAAGGTTACCAGCTAACGGATGGCAACCTTTGGCCTGACGCCAAGCCCTAGTTTGGTCGCGCCCAAACAAAGCCAAAACCTTAACTTTTGGCCGCGCCTAAACTAGGACATATTAAAGCCGTATCGGCCATGCTTTCATGCCACTTTCTACCAAACGAAGGGTTGCAATAATCAACGGCTACCCTTCCTCTCAAAATGAAAAATCTCGACCATCGAAGGTCACCACCGAGCCGGAAAATCTCCCAATCTCAATTTTCCGAACAACAACATGCTACATGTTTTCCACGAAAACACTCGAGACATCAACACATGTCACATACTGGGGGATGCTCATTGGGTATTGGTTTGGTGGTTTACCCGTTATAAGACAGTGTCATAAGGATGACGCGGTTAGTAAATACAGGGAGTAATGGTGAAACGCTTTCTTTTATGGAACATCAATTCCAGGCGTTACCGGTTACCACCTCCTCCCATTTACTCATCCGTTTTCCATTTATTACGAGACCAGAGTACGTTTCACTTCGACTTATATGAAGATGTCTTACCTATTTCCACCGAACAACAAGTTCAGGTCAGGAGGATACAACACTCATAAAATATTTGCTAGCTTTCCATCTGTTAGCTTCCCACTTTCTGATACAAGTCGTGAAGCAACTACTCTTCCAGAATCAACTATTCTGGTCTCAACACTCTCTTCGCTTACCTCACCAAAACCAACCCTTCTCCTTCACTTTGTGATCGAAGCAAGTATGGAACGGCCATTTCTTGGTTTAGGCCGGATTTGTACAGATTGATCTCTAGAATCTAAAGTACTCCCTTGCAGTACATTGTTTAGGGTTTAAAATCGTTTTTCACCCACACACCCGAAATTACCAAAATCAGCAGAAATCGTTTTCACCCTCAAACACCGTGTTATGAGACAATTCCAACAGGAACAAGGTTTAGGTTCAAAGTGTGTGATCCACACATGTGCTGACTAGGGCATGTTTGTTTTAACAACTTTGGCAATCATATTTGGAGCAAGGCTTATCAAATACAATTGTGAGTTGCCCATGAACAATCAGACATGTAGCAAAAGATCTTGTACACTGTGACACCAAGAGAGAGTCTCCTTCCAGCAGCTCGTACATCTTACAGTATTGAAGGAAACCCAGGGAACTGTTTTTATGTATTTTTCAAAGAACATCCAGAGAGCACAGAAGGAATTGTGTTTCTGATTTCTTATTTTACACCTTATAGGAAACAGTTCCAGCAGATAATATTTAGTATTACGAAAGGAAACTCTTTTGATGAAAAGAGATGTCCTGGCTTCTTAATAAAGGAAGATAATACTAATATCATGATAGGGAATATCAGGCATTGATAAGTGAATTGATTCATGCATTGAGGTGATATACTCAGATGACTGAGATTTAAACTCTTTTTTAAACTGTTTAGTTTGTTACAACTAATTGGATTACGCAGAGGAGGAGCAATGCTCTCACCGATTAGTAAATAAATGTTGACCTCATCATTCATATTATTCATCATAACTCGATTTAGCTTGTCAAGAGACTCTTGTTCTTTCTGGAGACATAACTCAACATCAGAAGATAAGCTTTCAAGTTTCTTTTTCAATCCCTAAAAACACTTTAAGGGATTTTAAACCTGATGGAGGTTTAGATAGAATTTCTTCTAAAAATTTTACTAAATCAGTCATGGAAGAAAATTCTGGAATCCTTGGATCTGGTGGCGTAATTATTGAGATAGCACTTATGTCCATCCTCAGATCGCTACAAACACAGACTTGTGAGGTCTTTAAACGTGTATGCCTGCTCTGATACCAATTGAAAAAGCGGGGGTCTAACAACCACACCCAATATTTCGCTTAGCAATCTGTATGGACTAACTCCAATATACTTTTAAGAGAATCAACTAGACATCCAGACTCAATCTTAATAAAAGTATACCAAAGAGTTATATCTCACTTTCTCGATTCAATACTTACTCAAGTAAATATATATCTGCGATTCTAATTGAATACAATAGAAATCACTTGAACGGTACCAAAGACCAATGTTCAAGGATCAATCAATTTCAATCAACAACCAAAGGTTGGATTTCCCAATTAATCGATACAATGCACAACATGTGATATTTCAATTATATAATAAAACATAATGCAGAAAATAAATAACACAGACACCAGAAGTTTTATTAACGAGGAAACCGCAAATGCATAAAAACCTCGGGACCTAGTCCAGATTGAACAGACACTGTATTAAGCCGCTACAGACACTAGCCTACTACAAACTAACTTTGGTCTGGACTGTAGTTGAACCCCAATCAATCTCACACTGATCCAAGGTACAGTTGCGCTCCTTACGTCTCTGATCCCAGCAGGATACTACGCACTTGATTTTCTTAGTTGATCTCACCCACAACTAAGAGTTGCTACGACCCAATGTCGAAGACTTTAATAAAAAATCTGTATCACACAGAAAAGTCTACGGTAATAGATAAATCTGTCTCCCACAGATATACCTAGGAGTTTTTGTTCCGTATTTTGATAAATCAAGGTGAACAGGAACCAATTGATAACTCGGACTTATATTCCCGAAGAACAGCCTAGAATTATCAATCACCTCACAATAATCTTAATCGACTAGCGAAAGAAGATATTGCGGAATCATAAACGATGAGATGAAGATGTTTGTGACTTCTTTTATATCTTGCCTATCGGAGAAATCAATCTCAAGCCAATCTTACGACTGTACTCAAATACGATAGAAACAGCAAGATCAGATCACACAACTACAAGAAAAGTAGTATCGGCCTGGCTTCACAATCCTAATAAAGTCTTCAAGTCGTTAACTTACATGGTCTTGATATAAACCTAAGGTTAAAGGAGAATCGACTCTAGATAATACAACTAGTATCACACAGGAGTGTGGGGATTAGGTTTCCCAGTTGCTAGAGTTCTCCTTTATATAGTCTTTCAAATCAGGGTTTGCAATCAATGTTAGCTTAGTAAAAAAGCATTCAATATTCACCGTTAGATGAAACCCCTGATTAGATTCAAGCTAATATATTTCAACCGTTAGATCGAAACTTAGCTTGTTACACACAAATGAAATGCACGTTTATTTAGGTTTGTGTACCCGTACCCAAACATGTACATCTAGTAGGTTCAACAGTAGTTAACCAAATGGTTAGCCGTTTGAGCACTTTTATATCAACCATATTCTTCTTTACCACAACTAGTTCAAATGACTCAAATGAACTAGTTAGAGAGTTGTTCAATTGATTAGATCTTATAGAAGTATACAAGACACAATCGAAGCAAAAACGATTTGATTCACTCGAATCGATTCATGAACTTTATAGTCACGGTTTGCAAATATGCATTCCTTTGTTTATATAAGTTTAAGTTCACGAATAATCATTTTTATAAAATAACCAACCTAAGTACGCGGACTGGTAGACTTAAGTACCCGGAATAAGTTTGTTTTCAGTTCACAAATTCCAGCAGATTTTCACGGGACATGAACTTCTGATAATGCGCGTACTGGTACGCAGACTTTAGTTCCGGTTTTCCCGAGCAGCAAAGTACGCATACTTTGGTTCAAGGAATAAGGACTTACACACGTATGAGTTACCACACAATGTTTATATCCAACCATGGTTATATATTCTAAACTCTCATTTCAATTATTGAAACATTCTTAGAGGACGTTATATAGTTGTTGTTCACAAACCATTTTTCGTCAAAGCAATTTTCAAGTAATTGAAACTTAAGATGACTTTCGTCACTAGTAAAGATGAACTTGGCCAAAGCGAAAGCTTACCAACACATATTTCGAGAAATAGATAAGCGAGATAAACTCGGTTCGAAATAGCAAATGTGTAGAATTAAAGTCTATATAGCGATACGACTTTTGTGTCAAGATAAGAGATAGAGTAGATAGACTTTTGAGTGATAGACAAGTTCAAGTCTCCACATACCTTTTAGTCGATGAAGTTCCACCAGTTCCTTGAGTAGTTCTTCGTCTTTGTATGATGATCGCCATGGAGTATAGAGCTCAACTACACGTTCTATACTAGTCCGAGACTTATCTATAAGTAGACTAGAAATCAATACTTATAGTTTTGGTAACTAAAGTTGACAACAAGCTTGAGATAGCAACGCTAGCGAGTTCGACCGAGCAATGCTCTAACAGTTCATGAAAAAACTGATTTTAGATCATAACCTACTCAATTATGCAAACGGGTATGCATACCTAAGTGGCCGGACTAAGTTTGGGTTCGCCAGTATGCGAACGGGTATGCATACCTCCAAACTCAGTTGAATTTCCGGATATGAAATTTACGCCAGTACGCATACTGGTATGCATACTAAGTTCCCGGACTTTCATTAACCAACCAGTACGCATACGGGTATGCATACTATGGTTTCCGGACTTGGAATAACATGCAACAATTTAGCATAAAAGTACGCATACTGTGCTATATCCAATCAGGTTTAATTGTTCTGAACTCCATGTTGATGGTGGATTTTCGACAAAGGTGAAAATCGTAAAGTCATGGTAGTGCATGTTTTTTACCCGGCTTTAGGATTGTATGTGACGATTCATATTTTATGATCCGTGAACCGTTTCGCGATCTATGACTGAGCGAACATTCCTCTCAGAGCTATGATGAATATGTTTCTCGAAAGGCCTCCTAGCTGAACGTTCGATGCTTCACACATTTCATCATTACCTCTACAATGAATCTTAATGATTGGGTGGTTCCCTAGACATAATGTTTTTTAGAGAGCTTAACGCCTTCAGGACGTCACGCCGTTCGTTGTTCCCTGACTACGTAGAGAGACCGTGTATATAATATTGATGATTGGGCGGTTCCCTGGACATAATTTTTGTTAGAGAGCTAATGCCTTCAGGACGTCACACCGTTCGTTGTTCCCTGACTATACACTCCCTAGAACGAGTATGATGCCTCTATCTCATATCTCGATTCTGCAAATGGATTAATTCTAACGTGTCATTCGCCAATTGAAATCCTAGAAAATAATCTATTTTATCTCATTACCCTGTTCCATGGCTGATCCCCAGCTAGATTCCATGGATTAGTAATAGATAACCATTTTATCTCATTACTCTGTTTCCTGAATCCCCAGATGGATTACATGGATTAGTAATAGATACTCAACTCATTTTATTACTTCGTTTCATGAATCATCCTCAGCTGAATTTCATGAATTAGTAATAAATACTCAAGTAATTTTTATTATTCCGTTTCATGAATCATTCTCGGCCGAATTTCATGAATTAGTAATAAATATTCAATAATCGGGCGTTTGGGCCATCAACGAGTAAGCCTCGAGAAAATGGTGCAAGTGTACTTGACAATAATGCACGAACGAGCACCCGAACGCACGAACGATCATTCAAAAATATGGATAAACGAGGAACTTATGAAGAAAAATAATAAAATAAACAAGAGGCGTGGGACCGGTCCAACCGGCCGGTCGGTCATGCCACCGTGGCCGATCCTCTCTTCCATTATATTTTATTTTAATTTGTTTCCCTCACCTCATGAAAACTCCTTCATTTGAGCAAACTCCCTCGTTTGAGCGAAACTCTTAGTTTCTCCATACTTTCATCGAACAAAAATAGGAAAAGGCGTCACGGGACCCGGCCACCTAACCAGCCGGCCATTCCCTAGCCGTGGCCAGTCCCACACCTTACAATCCCTTATTTTCTCATATTATTATTTTCATCATCTCATGGAACTCCATCGTTTGAGCGAAAACCCTAGTTTTTCAATATTTTCTCAAATATTGCTCAAACCATGAAAAAGTCAAATGGTCACATGACCGACTAGGCTACTCACGCCAAGTATTAAAATATTATTATTTTAATATTTTCAAAATATTGTCCGCACGAGCAAAGTTCTACTTGCTCATTCAAGCAAAATCGAGAGTTTCAGTCAAGATCAAACTCTTCTGAAAATCCAAAATATTGCTCAAACGCGCACCAGAAAATACCAAAACTCTCAGGACTGAGACACGAATACTGTGGTGACACGGGAATGCTACCTTGACCAACCAAGGCCGGACCTAAGGCTTTCAATGATCTGGTCCCACACATCTTCATAATTTTGACCTAATTTGCTATCAATTGTTCGTATTGGGTCCAAACTCTCTTCAACCAACTTGAGACTCGCTTAATCGACTGTCAACTGGTCCCACGACCACCAAGGGCCGGTCACATGACCCCTTGGTCGGTCCCTCATCTCTCCATAATTAGGTTTTACTACCTAACGCTCACACAAGCGCTATTTTAATAAATGATTAAACTAGCATTTGATCATCCTTTCACCAACTGGTCAACAAAGGACTTTGGTGCACGCTCACTCGAGAAGTTAGGCGCTACATGGTCGACCATCATCTCATATAGCCGGTCACTCCGTCATTCAGTGACTTATTTTCAGTAAATCATCAATTGATCAAAATTAGGGTTTCGAACGAATGCTCTGCAAATCATAATTCTGAGTAAGTTCAAATGCTAATAATTTTATGCTGATCTAGCAATCAACATCTTTATTAATTATATAATATTTGGTCTAGCTACCAATATTTTAATTAATATTTTATTTGGTCACGTTACCAATAATTTATCGAATGAGCAATACTTGCTTAAATACTCGAATATCGATCCAACTATCAATATTCAGTAATTTATCGAACGAGAAATACTTTCTCAAATGCTCGAATATTTATCCAACTATCAATATTCAGTAATTTATCGAATGAGCAATACTTGCTCAGATGCTTGAATATTGATCCAACTATCAATATTCAACAATCCATCATACGAGCAATATTTGCTCAGAGCACAATATTTGCTCAGAATACCAATAGTCATTATATTGACTAAACTATCAACATTATTCATTCGAGAACTGTACATCCCAGCAGAGACGTTCAATTCATAAATCCTAGAGCATTCAGCAATCATGCTCGACTGAACAATACTTAGACTCGTCGTATAATCAAGTTAGCGACTGACTAATCAAATACACGTCTGCTTTGCAGACTCCACGTTCGTGAGACATCAATCACGTCACGTGGGGGATATTAATTAAGGTTTTGGTCTGGCGGCCTACGACACGTGTGTTCATCCACGATGAGAAATGTGAGTAAGTCGTGCAAGCAGTTGAGGGATTTAGCAAAATAGTGGGTGGACAATCAACCAAGTCTCTGCACGACCTAGAACTTGTTAAACCACGATTTTCCACTTTCCCACTCTTTCACTCGAGCAACCGTCACACTTACTAGAGATCAATGTGTCTACTATTCTGGCAATATAAATAAGTCTATGAATCCACGATTGAACAACAAGAAGGATTCTGATCCGAGCAATCACTCTCAAGAATTCAATAAATCAACCATAACTTATTCGAACTCAACAGTTAACAGAAAACTTGCAGAAACCTTAAACACATTCACAATCCTTGATCATCCTTGATCTCGCACACTTCTCAGCTTCCCTCCTACAAATCAACCATTTTTCCTCTTTGTGACCGAATTGACTCTGGAACGACCATTGTCTTGGTTTAGGACGGAGTCCTACAGATTGATCTCTCGAACTCAAAGCACTCCCGTGCAATGCATCTGTTTGATGATAGGCAGTTTGCTCGGTTGAGGAGCCTCCATCACCGTCATCTCTCCATTCCCTAAAAAACCAGCAAATCGTTTTTCCCCATCTACACTCCCATTTCAATCATTTAAACATTCTTAAAAGACGACAATATCTATCTCACACAAATTATTAGCTTCAAAGCAATTTTCAGGTGATCGAATGATCAATACGAAACATTACAAGTCTACATCAAACGGCTGTCTCATACAAATCATGTAAGATGTTACCAGGAGATTTTCACATGATCATCTTTTTACTTTCGTCAAAAATATAATATGAACTTGGTTAAAGCGAAATCTTACCAACACATATTTCGAGAAATATGTAAGCAAGTTAAACTTAGATCGAAATATCAAATGTGTATAATCGAAGTATGTATAGCTATACGACTTTTGTCTCAAATAGGAGATAGAGTAGATAGAATTTTGAGTGATATATGAGTTCAAGTCTTCACATACCTTTTGTTGATGAAGTTCCACAAGCTCCCCTTAGTAGTTCTTCATCTTTAATTGATGAACGTCGTGAAGTCTAATGCTCAACTACACTTACCATCCTAATCCGAGATTTAGTTATAAGTAGACTAGAAATCAATACTTATAGCTTTGGAAACTAAACTTTACAAACAAGCTTGAGATAGCAACGCTTGCGAGTTCGACCGTGCAGTGCTCTAACAATCTCCCCATTTGTCAATTTTAGTGACAAAACTATCAATACATATGGATTACAAAATAAATAAACTTTGTAGCTTCTCATCCAAATGCTTGATTTCCTTGGTTCTTCAACATTACTCGAAATCTTCGTCACTTCCAAGTACTCGAGTGATTCTGAACGTGTTCAACTCAACATCATAGTTGTTGAAGATCCGTAGTTATAACAATATATAAAAACAAGATGTTTTCATACTGTTATACAGTGTCATGGTATTATTACACAGCATCAAAGTCCAATTGTATCACAACTTTGACAATGGTAATATATATCATTCCCCCTTAGTCAATACTTCATCTCACATGAAAACCACTCCCCCTTACATAATGATCCGTAAACCATATGTATTTGTAGTGTGAACTACACATTAATTCTCCCCCTTTTTGTCAATATAAATTGGCAAAGGTACGAAAGCTAGTGGGATCATAATGAAAATCTCATAGAAATTCTTCATGACTAAAAGAAAATATATAAACTTTATTCAGATGCAATCATATAGTCGAAACTAAATGCATTCATCAAGGAGATCATAAAGATACAAGAAAACTCCTACAATATTCCACAACCGCACTCCCCACAAAGATTTGGCAATTAAGCACAAGTTCAAATAAGAACTCTTCCCTATAAAATGTCATTCCCGAAAGAACAATAAGAGCGACCTTACTTTTGCAAGAAAAGAAGTATTTCTTTGTACATTATCAAATTACATGAAACATGAATTTGTATCCAGAAAACTCAATTAAATTAACCACAAGTGAACTTATGATTAGTTTAATCGGAAATGCTCAACATAAGAGATCTTACCACTAGTGGAAAATGGATTTTTTGAGTCTGCTTGGGCTTTATAAAAACGTCTACCAATGGTTCTCTTAATAGATTGGGCTTCCGTAGATAGACGTTTCACCCGGAAAAGTAATTCGAGCTGTTGCGGAAGACGTAATACAGGAGGGTATTTTAGTAAAAAAATATATCTCAATGTAAATCTGAGAGTTCTCACATCGTTCATTTTCCATCTCATCCTCTCTACCCAAACAATCTTCTCTCGCTCTCTCTCAGAGCTCTCTTCTTTGAATCTGATTCATGCTGTGAAATCATGAATCATCCAGATGAATTGCGAGCCTATATCAAAAGCATCCCAATCGACTCAATCTTTCAGCATAAATTGAAAACCCTACCTCAAAATTAAAACCTATGTATCAGCAAAAATCAAAAGCAAACATTGTAACTCAAGATCTGCTTACTTTGCTCCTGAAATCATCAATTAGTATCAATTTTGTCCTTGTTTCATAAATTTGATAGACTTTTAGTATTATTAACAATTTTAATTTTTTCTCTCGTTTATGCAGTAAGGTGTTTCGTTTTCTATTTCCCCTACAGGAGAACTCCTCAAGTGGATTGGAGATTTCTTCTCCCGGTGTAAGAAACAAAACCCCTAAATCTCATTCCGAAAATAAATTATAATTCTATCTTGACATTTAACCCCCTCTCTTTTTGTCCTTTTTTTGTCTATTTTTTTTAGTCTATCAAGTCGAGGAAATTATATGCAAGGGTTTAACCGTATCATAGATTGAAATTAGTTTCATGATTCTCATCGTATTGCTAAGTTAATAGTGTTCTCTGGGTGCTTTTTCGATCGATTTGTATATGTGTTGGTCTGATCTGGTTTTGTTTTGGTTTTAATGTTGGTTTGATATGTAGGGTCGGAAGATTGGTTGCTAGAGTTTCCCTATAGAGAGATGATATTGAGATGATACTAAACTTTTTGTTGTTAATGGATCCATTTATTACTACTGATTACATGGTATACTTATGTTTACTCTTGTTTTGTCAGTGACTTCTATATATGTTTGCTTTAAAGATATACATTAAGAGATTTTTCAGTTCATATGTTTCGTGGATCTATTTTGTGTTTATGTTTGATTGGAATACAAAAAAAATAGAAAATTTTGGGTTTTTGTTAATGTGTATTGTTGATTTGGGGTTTGGGTGCTGATTGAACTTCCTGTGTTATTACTAAAGATTAATTTTTTTTTACCGAATATGTTTGATCTATAATTTTAAATGTTTTTTGTATCTGAGTTAGCACTTAGTTGTGTTGAAGTTTTTTTTCTTCAATGCAACTGAAAGCTTGCCCATACTGGTGAAGGGGTTTATATGTATAGTAATCACAAAGTAAATGGGGTTGGCTATGGTAAACTATTGGTACAGGTATTAGGCTCTAAGCTGAGATAAAATTGGTTGACAAAGGCAACTCTGGTCATGTCATGTACTTGGGTGCCAAATAAAAATAACCTAAGTTTGTATAGACAGATAGAACTATTACTCGAGGAAATCACTAGTACATACAATGGGCATGTGGTTCAAAGACTAATGCAGGGTTCTCAACTTTGTTGCCCTCTTTCGCTTTAGTTTGATGATTGTTGTTTATTTGTTTATTAGGACTATCTTGATTTTGTACTGGAATTCCGCCTTTCATACTCGTTTGAAATCTTTAATATTTGTTGTAGAGTCTGTGCCTGAGATTCCATAAGCTTAACAAGAGTGGTTTCAGAAGTATTAGGCATTGTTTCGTGGATATTTGAGCAGACACCGTTAATCAGAATAACTTTTTCTTTCATATGTGACAGATGAGTGGAGTTTCAGAGTTGTTGATGGGGATGCGATCGTTGTTATGCTACTTAGAATTTTGGTTATATTACTATAAGAAATACCTTGCTTAAATTAAGCTCCTCTTTACTTTTTATTTGATTTTTATTTGTTCAAATCCTTTTGGGTGAAACTTTATTGAATTGGGAAAAATATCTGAACAGGGGAAACAGGTATTTCAAATGGCTAGTGGCAGCTCTGCCTTTGATGAAGTTTTAGGTTGTATCTACTTCACCATCTTTTTATATGCTAGTTGCGTTTTTTTGGTATACATATATGATGTTAGGCTCTTCCTTTAGTGACCTGATCGATGCAGTAAAGTATGCTGATGTTGTATTGTTACTGATTGATGCAAGTTATGGGCCTGGGGCGTTAAGTTGGTTTATTTATGTCTATAACTACATTCCTATAAGTGGTGGAATTTATGACCTGACTAAGCAACTTGTTTTGTGCCTGACTGCGTATTTCATGTAACCTTTTTGTTGCCTGGCTAATACATACCCATACGAGGACTAAATCACCTGAAACTTTTTGTTTTATTTTCAATGCTTGTAATTACGACTTGTGATGTCTTTGCATAGCTTACTCTGATATTTATTAATGTTCTCTCTTTGGTGTTGTTGCAGATCAGTTAGGAAGATTTTTAACCTGGATCAGACAGAGGATTGAATGGCAAAGCCATAAACTCACAGTTGAGGATCCTGTAACTTTTAATAGACTATCGCATTGCTTGAGGTATGCTTTCTCCTTTTTTTTTTTTTTTTTTGTGTGTGTTGGCATAAATCTTGATTCAGTTTTTAGTGTGCATAAATTTCAGTGAGCATGTTCTTCACAAGAACAAACTTAACATACAAATTAATTGACAAAAATTTAGTTGAAGTCTACAATGCGTAGGAGATCAGGTTACTTGATGTTTGTAGATTATGTATGAAATTACATGTGTGTTTTAGTTTCTTAGCGTTTGTTCAGTCATACTGGAAGGTCTGACATTTTTTTTTTGTTTGCATAGCCTAGATATTGCCAGCTATATTAGTTGTGAGTGTAAATGTATTGGTGTCTGGATTTATTTTTCCACCACTCGAGTTTCATTTGTGCAAGGAAGATTAACTATAAGTCAGCTGTTAGAGAATTGCTTGTTATTCAGAACCAGTCACACTTTGCTACCAGAAATTTTTTATTAAACTTCTAATGCCCAAACTTATTTTGCTGCAGGTACACTATTCCGGATCAGTTGGGAAGATCAGATCATCTTTTTGCTATTTCTAGTTTATTTTCATTGTTTGTAGGGTGGAAATTTCTGTTGTTTCTAGTTTATTTTCATTGTTTGTAGGTTGATTTCCACCGATTGTAAGAATATACATCTTGTGAATTCAGTAGTTGTGTAGAGATTTTTGGGGTTTTGACCAAAGTGTCAGCTCGATTCACATGTGAATTCACTTTATTATTGTACAACAAATTTCAAATTTGAATTGAATGGGGAATGTTTTGGTCAGTGTATGAAATGATCGTTTCTTAAAGGTTCAGTCAGAAATAAATCAGATGATTCAGATGAATCAGATTCTCTAATAGGTTCAGTCGGAAATACCAGTTAGACTGGGACTCAGACGAATCAGCTTTTCTGAAATTATTCATCCCAGGTATAAGACTTCCCAATACTGTAAATCAGCTTTTATGTTTTTTAATATAAAATTAACGAAATGACTGTGTCTGTTAGAACTCATTCATAGACTGACGAAGATAGTCCTAATTTGAAAAATTAAAAGAATCTCAGAAACAGTCTTTTTGAGAAATAAGACTACAATTCTAGGGCTCCCAAGAACAGCCGTTTTTAGTGATTTTAAGTGCATCTCTGGCAGACTTATTATTTTGATTTTCCACTAGTGTACGGAGCCACACAATACTTTCACATAGAAGTGGGTCAGGGAAAGATCAATACTGCGGAATATTCAAAGATTCATTCTATTTTTCATCAATATTTGCATGAAGACATATAATAGACTTGATCTTTGCTATCAAAAATTTCATCCTATCTTCCATCAATATTTACATAATGACATAATAGGCTTAACTTTTGACATATATGGGACAATCATAATTCACGGACGCAAACATACATATCCCATAACAATTTTTGCAATATATAAAACCAATAAAGATTAATACTGCAAAATCATCTTCCAAATAAACCTTAGAACTCAAATAAACAAATATAAAATATAAATCCAATAAAGATTAATACTGCAAAATCATCTTCCAAATAAACCTTAGAATTTAAATAAATAAATCTAAAAACATTGCAAGATGAAAATCGTTGGCAATAGCTATGTGTACTCACAATAATTGCTATTACAAACCCTAGTTATCCTTCTTAAAACACAAGAATAAATTCTCATAAGAAGTTTCCTAGATATAAACAAAAATCAAGTTTCTTTGATAACATCATACCTTTGGAAGGGTCCATCATAAAAGGTATCACTGATATCCTTGATTCTTTTGAACGTAGAGACTCCATGTTCATAAGTTAGAACATTAAATTTCCGATCAAAAATGCGGCAAGATGCCTAGATTCGACACAGTCCATTATGAGTTTCTTCTGATTTTTGATCAAGATCTTTTGATTTTCAAGGATTTTGGTCTGACCATCAATAAGCTGATTTATTTGCATTTGAAAATGTGCAAATTCGACCCTAGAGTCATTCTGAAAAAGAATTAAATCCTTGATAGATTCTGCAATCCAGGAGTTGTACTTCATCCTTTCAATCATCTTTTTCAAGATAAGTTCTTGAACAAAATCGCATCCTTTAATGTCTTCTTCCGTCTCAAGATTCAACACATCTTGAGGAGTTCTCCATTTATTTATTTATTTATTAGGAAAAGCAAAACAATGTAGATATATATGTGTATGAACAAGTGAAGGACACCTTTGTTATGTGTTGGTGCAAACCAACACTCTTCGAAAAGCGTGTATATGGATAAAATCTCCTTCATTGATTATATTCCTCCAAAGATGCTAATGAAATTGTGATTGATATCGATTGACTAATCTCCAAATACTGATTCAATTTCACAGGAAACCGTTGATATGATTGACGTTGAATGGTGGGGGGTACCTGCAAAAAACACTTTGATGCTAAAGTCAGAGAGAGTTTCTTCACAGGTGTATTGTGTGGAAAGGATTAGAAAATCTGTACCTTTTGAGTTAGGATCTAGCCTCTATTTATAGGCAGAAAGTAGGTCTAGCTTTAGGGTTTTCATAGTTATCTTAATAGCTTCCCTTACCTGTATAAATCCAAGAAAACAACCAGATTCATGATAAAATTTGTTATTCCTTAAAACAACTATCACAATCCTTATTTATCCTTAATCATTATCTTGAATAATAATTATCCTCTCTTATAGGAATTATAATTATCTTAAATAATATAAAATTTAAACTAACCCCTTCCTCATTCTGTTAGGGTTTAGCATTTACCTTAATTATTACTCTTAAATAATAATTAAAACTGAAAATAATTATCCTCTTTCTGTTAGGATTTCTATAATTATCTTAAATATTAATTATTACCCAAGATAATTATCTCATGGAAATATTATCCTCTCTTTGTTAGGATTTAATATAACCGTAATTATCCCAGATAATACCAAATCCAATATTCATCTTTAAATATCCAAATTAAAACCTTTCTCCTGGAGAAAGGATAATTTTGGTTGGTGGACCGATCCATGGGTTCTAAGAGCCAACCCATGGGTTTTTGGGCTTCCATAATATGCAAAAGAGAACTTTCTCGTTTAGTCCAGTAAACCCGACCCGGATTAATGGCTAGTCCAGCGGGAAAACATATTTACTCGCTAGTCCAAAAAAGGTTTGAAAAGAGTAAAATTACTCTACTAACCCTAACATATAATATTATGTATATTAATACATATGTTACTACATATGTAGTATGTAGTAATAACATATGTAGCATGTAGTATATTAGTAGTGTACTAGTACTAATATGTGGTATATTAGTAGTAATATGTAGTAACTAATATACTAGTAACAACTAGTATACTGGTAGTAACTAGTACTAGTAGTAATATGTTATATATTGATATGTAGTAAATAGTATACTAGTAGTAATATGTAGTAACTAGTAGTAATATGTTATATATTAATATGTAGTAACTAGTATACTAGTAGTAATATGTAGTAACTAGTATACTAATAGTAATATTACTAGTATACTAGTAGTAATATGTTATATATTGATACTACATATAAATATGTAGTATGTTATATATTGATACTACATATTGATATGTAGTATGTTATATATTGATATGTAGTATCTTATGTATTGATACTACATTTACTACTAGTACCAGTTACTAGTATACTAATATACCAGTATATTAGGGTATACTAGTATACTACTATACTAATTACTACTAGTAAAGTAGTTATTTAATTTACTAGTAACAAATTAGTAAGATATTTTTGTTACTACTAGTATAGTACATATTAATATGTAGTATCACCGTATTGATATTACTAGTATGTAGCAACATACTACTAGTAATATTTACATGTGTTGATACTAATTAGACCTGGAAGGGTGTTTTAGGCATTTATAAAATACACTTTATAATCTCCACGAAGTTTTTGGACTAGAGAGTAAATAATCTAGTCCAAAAACATGTTTTTGGATTAGGGAGTAAATGTTTTTCACGGGTGGACTAGCCATTAACTGGGTCATGAAAAATTTGACTAAACAGTAATTCCTACTAAGCAAAAATGGTTTCCATAATAAACCAAATGGGCTTCAATAATAAGCCAACTGGGCTTCCAAAATAAGCCAGTTGTGTTTCTATAATAAACGAAATGGGCTTCAATAATAAGCGAACTGGACTTCCAAAATAAGCCAGTTGTGTTTCTATAATAAATGAAATGGGCTTCAAGAATAAGCCACTATCCATATACCGTTTTAGTATGGTACAAACATCGCCCCCTCTTAATTCTCAACTTGTTGAGGGTCAAGAAAAACAAAACCCGGATTCCACATCATTGCGTGGATACCCCGGATTTGATATATCCCTACGTGTGCTGCCATGCATGGGGGAGTAAATACTTCTAGTGCTCGGCTGGATAGTCCTTGCGTCAAACCTTATCGAAGCGTGTGTACGGCTCTTTGATAGGGTCCACATAATCTTAATCTTCGTTGGCTACATCTGTTCCAATTTGCATATCTAACAGTAAACGTGTTTTGGATTGTAAAGTATTTGATGCTAACCAGATATTTTTGAATCCCGCGTAGTTATCTTATATAACCCTGTAAACTCTTTCGCCGCCCCAAAATTGTAGCTTTGCGCCTCTTTCTTGAAGTAAGTTACCATTGCTTCTTCTTTTCTTTGTTCCATTGACGCACACTTTGTCTGCCTTTTTTTTTTTACTCTATTACTTCTTTGTCTTCATTGCAGCTGGTTAATCTTTCTTGCTCATCCAAGTAAGAACTAAAGGCAAATCAAGGTAATTGTTTTCTCTCTTTAAGTTTCTCATTTTGTAGCCCTTTTTTGACTTTCCTCTTCTTGTTTTATTGGGAGATGATATACTCACCGTGGTTAAATCCCGCTATGAATCCCGATTGGGAATCCAACGTTTCTAGAAGTTTTTTCTTGTAAGTACCTGCTCTTTTCTTCTTCCTTTACCGTGTTTTTTCCTTTTATGACCCTCATCGCAACGGAAAAAACATCTTTAAATTCTTCCCTTTCTTTTTCTTTTAATAGAACTTATTTGCAAGTACTTTTTTAATAAGTACATGCACATGGTGTGCTCTGAATTCAAATTAGAACCAAGATATCCTATCTGAATTTGTATTTTTCACAGAACAGAATCGTTTAGGACTTATCTTGGTCACGTGTTCCAATGTTGAGGTGCGCATCCAATTATCGTCGAGATTGTTCCTTCATTGGACTGCTTTTCTTTATTAGTAGAAATGATCATGATCATCCTGCTTTTCTTTACTAATAGAGATAATATGCCTTATACGCATATTATGGCTCCTGAATAAATTTGCGGATGTATTTTATCGCCGTCATTTTCTTCTAATTTGGTGATGTAATCCGTTGCAGCTAACCAGTATTTGACGTCCCTAGGTTCAGCCAGAAGCTCTTTTTTACTGCGAGAAATAACCCATTCCCTTGCGATTTATGCCAACTTTTGGTGTTTCAGCTTTGATTGCAAACCGTGATGACCAAAAATCCAAGTAAAGTATGTGCCTTCTTTATTAAATCCTAATTTCTCTTTTGCGATATGTCTCATGAGAAACGAACTTCCAGGATCAAGACTGGACGCCAGTTTGCTACGCGCGGCTTCTCACCTTCCTTCCTTGTGTGGGACAATATTTATCCTACTTAAATAATCTCCAATTCCAATGACTCTTAGGTAAGGTCCTTGTTACTACTGCAGACGCTTTAACTGTGCCGTTGTTGATTGATGATGAAGAACCAAGCTCATGATTTTCGAATGTTGTGTGGCGTATGAATGATGAGTTTAATATGAATTAAACTCTGCAGGATTTTCTTTTAAATAAAACTTTAAAACTATGGCAAGAGAAGTTTGGCTCAAGACCTGTTTGGTAAAAAGTCTTAATGACCACTCCTGTTTCGTGCATCATCTTTCCAAATCTCTTCCTTTCTGATGGGTGTCTCTAGCAATAACCTTCATACCAAGATTATAAGCAACTGAGACAACATCCTTGGTAGTTCGATGTTGTGAATCCTTGGAGTTTGCAGTAACAACATCCCTCTTTATAGAAGAACAAAGGTGAGTTTCCATAATCTCACGTACCTTGGACGATGTTTCTTCAGCTGATGTTCGTAATCTTCAATCTGTTAATTAACCAATAATGTTAGTGCATCAAGAGTGTATGACCTCTTCGTGTTATTTCCTAAGTTCCCTTTTCTACTTTGTCCACAAGAAAGTGTTTAGGATATGTGTGTGGCCTAGTCGTTGATTGCCTTTGTGTAGCTACTCTTCCAACTGCCTGTAGTTTGTATGTTTAGATGACAATTATTGATCCACCATGAATCCTATGCTTTGATTTCTCGTGCAAGGATCTTCCCTTTGGTAGCTAAATCTTGCTTTGCCACTTCACTTGGACTGGAACGGCAGCACCACATCAACCAATATGTACTTGTCAGTTGTCTTTGCTTGGGACTGGGTTGGTTGATCACTCTGTTTGTTTTCAAACTTGAGAAATCTCCAATGGGTGGCACACGTTATAAAATCCCATTAGCCTCCGCTTTTCATTCAATCACGTCCGTATCAACTTGTGAAAAGTGTAGCCGTCAACACTAGAAATTCGACAACTTGTGAAACTCTCAAAGTCCTAGTCCTTGTAAAATATTTATTTCCTTTCACGGCGGTTAATATCACTTTAAATGAGCGTCCTCGCACCTCCTTTCACTGCCCACAACAGAAGTTTGCTACCAGCTCAGGTAACTCGAGCACTGTCTCTGCACCTATCTTAGTTATTTCCTTTAAGGTCGCTAGTAGTCTTTGAACTTTACGATACTTGATTTTCTTTTAACTATGCTTGATTATCATCAAGATGTCCAGCAACTTGTCATCACCTTCCACGAAAGAAACTTTATATGATTGATCATAACATGCAATCGGATTAGACTCCTCAGGAGATGCACCACAAGAACCGCATAACTATTCTTGTTAGCATCCTTTGCAATCAGCTACGTCATAACTGATTAGCCTCTAGGATATATCAGTGGTCTGTAGTCATACCGAAGACAGCTTCCTTCAATAGTGAACATTCAAAGTTCTTGGTTTTCTCTTTAATAGAAAATGTTCCAAGCTATCTACTTTTCTCTTTAATAGAAAATATTTGGAGACATATGCGCGCGTGAAATGTTTCTTAACAACATCGAGGATTTTACCCTATTTGAATGCAGCTTTCTCCTGTATTTTATTAGGTACATTCTTTTCCGTTGTCAGAAATGATCATCACTGGTACATCAAATCTGCAAGTTTTTGCAGATGTCTGTCGCCCCTATTCTTACCAAAGCTACTGCTTCTACCCATTTATTGAAGTAGTAAGTTGCAGCTAATAAATACTTGACGCCCCCCAGTGCAGCTGGAAAAAAACCTACAATATCCAATCCTCACTTATTGAACGTCCACGGGCTAACAACCAGATGCAACTCATTCGTTGGTCTCTTTATAAGAGGGCCATGCATCTGACAAGACAAACATTTTCTTATATAATCCCTGTGTCACTCTGCATATAAGGCCGGAAGTACTATTGAGATCCTATGCACTAGACTCCTTCCTTCATAATGATCCTCACAGCACCCTTCATGTGCCTCAACGAAGAATTGCTTCCCTTACTCTCTAGTAACACAAGGAAGGTATGGTTCCATTGAAATTTGACTTTCTTTTTCAGAAAAACATTAAAAGTATTTCCTTATTAAATACTTGAAAAAAGTGTTCCCAATTCTCACCGGGCATTGAAAAGGACGCCCCATGTTGTCTGACCTTTTCTAAACGTGTTGATTTTTCTTCAGATTATGCCACACTTTAGACTTTTGTAGCTCGTATCTGATCGACATTCCCATACTGCCAGTCGACGCATGCTTATATGACTAACTAAGTATTGGTTCTCAGATGAATTTGTGGACGTGTTTACGACCTCCATCCTCACCAAAGCTATTACCTGAAGCCATTTGGTGATGCAGTCAATTGCAGATAGCAAGTTGTACACTCCCCCAAATGCGTTGCAGTCTTTAGTCCAGAGACTATTGCTTCATACTCCGATTGATTGTTTAAAGCTGTAAATCTTAGTTGGACGGCTTTTTCTCCTGGAAAACAAGTACACAGCCGAAACCTTTACCATCCGTGTCTGCTGATCCGTAAGTGTAAATTTTCCATGTTCTCTATCTCCCCTAAGTATTTCTTCTGAGTCTTTGATACTCTCCTACATATAACTTTTAATGCTTTTTTACTTGCTTTTACATGTTCCCTTGGAAATGTCTTTGAGACTCCAAGTGAACACATCTTTACTTTCTTTCAAAAGAGTAAACAAGCTGTCTTTCCCATCTACGGGCGGTTTCGCACCAATAAAAATTGTATGCTCTTTGTTGATCCCGGATTTGTATCTCTATCAACTCTTCAATAGTTGTTAGTTCCTCCTTCCCTCTTCCTCGATAAGAGGTTGGGTTCCTCGATTACAGGCTGGGTAGCACTGCGGTTGCTATCTCTCCGAACCTTTTATTTCTGACCTTTTGTACTCTTCTTTGTTCTTCGTCTCATGCTCTTATTGGAATTTTTTGTTTTCCGTTGGTATTTCTGGACAGATCTGTAACACAGCAACATCTGTTGATGTTTCTGACAGATCTATAACAGTGGATCAATTGTTGTTAGGACTTTTCTTTAACGCTTCAGGATCTGTTACATAAACTTTTCTTCCAAAAAAAGCTTGGAAAAACAACTTATTTCGCAAGGGGAGAACGATCAAGGGTTCGTGTCCCCTTAGCCGGCCCCAAAATATGTTGGTGCAAAAATATCCACACCAACACTCTTCGAGATGCGTGTAGATGGATTAAATCTCCTTCATTGATTAGATTCCTCCAAAGATGCTAATGAAATTGTGATTGATATCGATTGACTAATCTCCAAATACTGATTCAATTTCACAGGAAACCGTTGATATGATTGACGTTGAATGGTGGGGGTACCTTCAAAAAACACTCTGATACTAAAGTCAAAGAGAGTTTCTTCACAGGTGTATTCTGTGGAAAAAGATTAGAAAATCTGTACCTTTTGAGTTAGGATCTAGCCTCTATTTATAGGCAGAAAGTAGATCTAGCTGTAGGGTTTTCATAGTTATCTTAATAATTTCCCTTACCTGTATAAATCCAAGAAAACAACCAGATTCATGATAAAATTTGTTATTCCTTAAACAACTATCATAATCCTTATTTATCCTTAATCATTATCTTGAATAATAATTATCCTCTCTCATAGGAATTATAATTATCTTAAATAATTATAAAATCTAAATTAACCCCTTCCTCATTCTGTTAGGATTTAGCATTTACCTTAATTATTATCTTAAATTATAATTAAAACTAAAGATAATTATCCTCTTTATGTTAGGATTTCTATAATTATCTTAAATATTAATTATAACTACCCAAGATAATTATCTCATGGAAATATTATCCTCTTTTTGTTAGGATTTAATATAACCATAATTATCCCAAATAATACCAAAGCCAATATTCATCTTTAAATATCCAAATTAAAACCCTTTCCTGGAGAAAGGATAATTTGGGTTGGTGGACCAATCCATGAGTTTTTGGGCTTCCATACTAAGCAAAAATGATTTCCATAATAAATCAAATGGGCTTCAATAATAAGCCAATTGGGCTTCCAAAATAAGCCAGTTGTGTTTCTATAATAAACGAAATGGGATTCAATAATAAGCGAACTGGACTTCCAAAATAAGCCAGTTGTGTTTCTATAATAAACGAAATGGGCTTCAATAATAAGCGAACTGGGCTTCCAAAATAAGCCAGTTGTGTTTCTATAATAAACGAAATGGGCTTCAATAATAAGCCACTATCCATATACCGTTTTAGTATGGTACAAACATTATGAAAACCCTAAAACTCCCAAGAAAGACATGGACGTTCGTGGATTAGAAGTGAAGGATTAATGGATCAGAAAAAAAATCCATAGAAAAGAAAATACTCTCTGTTTTCAGATATCTCTTACCATCATGACTCAACAATTAAAAGAATTAATCAAAGCATAAGGAAGAGATACACTAGTTACAAGGAGTCAAGAAATGATTCAACCTTCACAAAAGAAGCAAACTGGTAAATCAAACACTAAGACAGATGGTAACCTACATTAGACTTGAGCAACTCTCAAATGTCATCCTTGCTACTCTCAAGTTAGATACAAGGATGAGTTTACCTAGAGTTAGGTAGCAAAGTAAGATGTTGTTGGAAGATATATATATTTAAAAACATAGTTTTGTAATATTATGTCAAACTTAGAGAGATACTATGGTGGTATTATTTTGGGCTCCCACACTATAGACTTGGATTCAAGTATCACCCCATACATTTGACTAGGTATATTATATATATATCTATATTACTTAAAAAAATCCGGGAGAGCGGGGCCTTGGGGTCTTGGGAGATCTGGTGATTCAGAAACTGATTTTTTTGCAGATTTAACTTTTGATTTCCAAAACGGTTTTTATACTTAATATTCTCTAATTAGCTCTATTAATTTTTGGTAATTATATTGTTACCGTTTTATGACTGTTATGGAGGATTTTCAGTGAGCACTAATTGCAAAATTTGTTTCCATTCAAAACCGTATTGATTTCTTTGAGATATAAAAAAGAACAGTTTCTAGAGAAGATGAAATATATAATTTTTCATCTATTTTTTGAGTACTGAGCAAGTGTAGAAAGAGTATTGTGGTTCGATTTCTCATAGTGCAGAGAAATTGAGCAAGAGAGTAATCAGTTGTCTTATGTTTTCGACAAGTTTTGACTGCAAGCACAATCAAGAGACAGAATCGCGAAACACCTTAAAGATAGCGACCTAGTCCGCGTCTCCGCTGTTTGAGATTCGATTTGATTATTTGTTCACCGTTTCCAACAATTTTAAGGTGTTAGATTTTTCTATGGAGGTTGAAAAGAAGCGCGTTGATGATACCAACAAGCCCTTCAAATTTGAAGGGCTGCATTTCAGAAGATGGAAGCTGAAGATGTTCTTTTATCTCAAACTCATGAAGCTGCTTATGATTGTGTCGAGTGTTCACCCTGAAACCTGCTGCTGATAAGACTGCTGATGCTGGTGTTTCTGATACTGATCCACCTCTTACCGGTGGTGCCAAGAAGTTGTTTCTAAAACTCCTGAGGAGAAACAGAAGGCCATTGACAAATGGGTCGATGATGACTTTGATTGCAAAAACTACATTCTTAATGCATTATCTAATGATTTATATGAGTATTATTCAACTTTTGAAACTGCTAAAGATGTATGGGATGTATTACAGAAAAAATATGACACCGAGGAAGCTGGTTCAAAGAACTATGTTGTGAGCCGGTATTTGAGATACCAAATGGTGGATGATAGATCAGTTGTTGCAAAGGCTCATGAACTTCAAAAAATTACCCATGAAATTCTGACCGAAGGTATGAAAACTGATGAACAATTTCAAGTTTCTGTAATGATTGACAAGTTACCACCTAACTGGAAAGATTTTCGTAATTCTTTGCGTCACAAGACTAAAGAATTTTCTCTTGAAAGTTTGATTGTTAAGCTCAGGATTGAGGAAGAAGCTCAGAAATAAGATAAGAAGGAAGAGATTCTCATTGTTTCTAACAATAAGACTCATCCAAGTTTGAAACCTAAGAAAAGAGATATGAAACCTAACCCGAATCAGAATAAAGGAGGAAGGCCTAATCAAAACAAGAACCAACACCCATCAAAAAATGGACAGAATCCAAATATGAGTTTCTTTGTTATACCTGTTGTAAACCAAATCACATGGCTAGGAATTGCAGGTTTAACAAGGAAAAGAATAACGCACAAGCTAATGTTGTGGGTGACCTTATAATTTCCATGATCTCTGATCCATAGTTCTACATGGTTGGTGGATCCGATGGGTGGTGGATAGACAGTGGTGCTTCGCGTCACTGTTGTTTTGATAGGTCCATGTTTAAGACTTATGCTGAAACCAAGGATAAGAAAGTGTTGTTGGGAGACTCTCACAGCACTATGGTGAAAGGTTCTGGTACGGTAGAGTTGAAGTTTACTTCTGGGAAGACACTCATGCTGAAAGATGTCCTTCACACTCCAGAAATGAGAAAGAACCTTGTTTCCGGATATCTTCAACAAGGTTGGGTTGTATCAAACTATTGGGTCTGATATTTACACTATAACTAAGAATAAGAGTTTTGTAGGAAAGAGTTATGCTACTGATGGAATGTTTAACTTAATGTTCATGCTATGAATAAAATTGATTCTTCTGCTTATATGGTTTGCAATTTTAATGTCTGGCAGGGTAGGCTTTTTCATGTGGGTAAAAAATTAGTAAATAACATGAGCAAGTTAGGTGTCCTCCCTGAATTTTTTGAAAATGAATTTGAAAAATGTGAATACTGTAGTCAAGCAAAAATAACCAAGACTTCACATAAATCTGTCGTAAGAGAATCCAAACCACTAGACTTAATACATTATGATTTGTGTGAATATGAAGGTATCTTAACTAGAAATGGCAAGAGGTATATCATGACGTTCATTGATGAAGCTGTTGAAAAGTTTAAGATTTTTATTGCTGAAATTGAAAATCAATTTGGTAGAAAAATTAAGAGGTTTCATAGTGATAGAGGCGCTGAATATGATTCTGCTCCTTTTACTGAAATTTATCAAACTAATGGAATTATACATGAAAGAACTGCTCCATATAATCCTCAAATGAACGGGAAAGCTGAAAGAAAGAACCGTACACTTACTGAACTTACTGTTGCTTGTTTGCTTAGTTCTGGTGCTGCTTCTCATTGGTGGGGTGAATGTTTGTTAACTGTTTTCCATGTTTTGAACCGCATTCCAAATAATAAAACCATGATATCTCCTTATGAACTTTGGAGAAATAGAAAACCTAATGTCTCTTATTTTAGAGTTTGGGGTTGCTTAGCTTTTGTTAGAAAGCCTGATCCTAAAAGACATAAGTTAGATTGTAAAGCTTATGAATGTGTTTTTATTGGTTATGCTCAAAACAGTAAAGCTTATAGGTTCTTTGATATTAATAATAAGGTTATTATTGAATCTATTGATGTTGATTTCTTTGAAGATAGATTTCCTTGTAAATCTAGAAATAATGGGGGTAACTGTGGGGGTTCTATACCTAGTGTTTTACCAAGTGCTGATTCTGAACCTAGAATAGAAGAACATAGAAGTGAAGAAACTAGGATCAATGAAGTTGAACCTAGACGCAGTACAAGGGATAGGACTGACACAAGAGATCCTGATTTTGAATTTTATGCCGTAGAGGAAGAACCTTATAATTTACAAGAGGCGTTTAGTTCTGCAGAGTCTAGTTTCTGGCAAGAAGCTGTATATAATGAATGGGATTCTCATATGTCTAACGGAACTTGGTGTATAGTAGACTTACCTCCTGGTTGTAAGCCTATATGTTGTAAATGGGTTTTGAAAAGGAAACTCAAACCTGATGGAACAGTAGATAAGCACAAGACTAGACTGGTTGCTAAAGGATTTTGGCAACGAGAGAATGTAGACTTTTCTGATACTTATTCTCTTGTTACTAGATTAACATCTATTTGTGTTTTGATTGTTGTTGCTGCTGCTCATAATCTTGTTATTCACCAAATGGATGTTAAAACTGCTTTTTTGAATGGTGAACTAGAAGAGGAAATTTACATGGAACAACCTGAAGGTTTTGTAATTCCTGGACAAGAACAGAAAGTATGTAAGCTAGAAAAATCTCTTTATGGTCTGAAACAAGCTCCTAAACAATGACATGAGAAATTTGATAATTTAACGATTTTAAATAACTTCAGAATAAATGAGGGTGTCAAATGCATCTACTATAAATCTGAGAATGATGTGTGCGTGATTATTTTCTTGTATGTGGATGATTTGCTGATATTTGGTTCCAATTTATCTGTTGTCAATGAAACTAAAAGCATGCTTAGTTCGAATTTTGACATGAAAGATTTGGGTGAAGCTAGTGTAATTTTTGGAATCAAAATAACTAGAACTAGTAGTGGTATTTGTTTAGATCAATCTCACTACATTGAAAAAATTCTGAGGAAGTATGAATATTTTGATTATAAACATGCTTGCACTCCGTTTGATCCTAATGTGAAATTGTTTAAGAATACTGGCGAAAGTGTTAGACAATCTGAATATGCTAGTTTAATTGGAAGTCTGCGTTATGAAACTGATTGTACTAGACCAGACATTGCATATGCAGTGAGAGTTCTGTGCAGGTTTACCAGTAATCCTAATTTGGAACACTGGGATGCTATTGAGAGGGTTATGCGGTATCTGAAAAGAACCACAAACCTAGGATTACACTATAAGAGGTATCCCGCTGTCCTTGAAGGATTTAGCGATGCTAATTGGAACACTCTTTCAGATGATTCCAAGGCCACCGGTGGATATGTTTTTACTACTGCTGGGGGCGTTGTATCTTAGAGATCAAAGAAACAAACAATTATAGCCCAGTATACGATGGAGGCTGAATTGATGGCACTAGCAGCAACTAGTGAAGAGGCAGGTTGGCTGAAAAGTTTTTTGTTAGACATTCCTGTATGGGAAAAACCAATACCAGCCACTTTGATTCACTGCGATAGTACCGCGGATATCGAAGTAGTAGAGAACTGTTATAATAACAATAAGAATCGACAGATACGTCGAAAGCACGACACAGTTAGAGAATTTCTCACAACTGGTGTTGTCAGAGTAGATCATGTAAGGTCTGAAGAAAATACAACTGATACTTTGGCGAAAGGATTAACAAGAGAAAAGGTATGGAATACCTCTAAAAGTATGGGACTTTTTCCCATGAGAAGTTGAGTCATTTGTAATGGATACCCAACCTAGAAATATGTTCAAAGGGACTAGACGAAGTTACAAATGATATGATAGAGTCATGCATTCCCATAGCATGATATCCTGAAGTAGAAAACAGGTTGAGTTTTTTAACTTTTAATGATGCCTATAGCTCTTAAGTTAGAGTGGGATACACATGAGTATTCTTGATAGACTCACCTGTATGAATGTGAAGGTGTGTCCGCCTTCTATGAAAAATTGGGCATTTCTCTAGATCATTTGTTAAAAAAGGGATAAGCACACGGCCTTAATGTGCGAAATAAAGGACTGGATTGTAGATATAGTTGTGTGTGTTAAATAATCTAATATTAGTTAGAGTTCAAGACGCAAGTCACTCTAGTCACCTGGTACTTAGAAAGTTTAACACTATGCAGATGTTCAAGTCGAAAGGCACCTTTGCAGATGCACAACTATACAACACTTGCTCAATGTTTTTAAAATATAAGTGGGGGATTGTTGGGAGATATTTACATATATATATTTAAAAACATAGTTTTGTAATATTATATCAAACTTAGAGAGATAGTGTGGTGGTATTATTTTGGGCTCCCACACTGTAGACTTGGGTTCAAGTCTTACCCCATACATTTGACTAGGTATATTAGATATATTACTAAAAATACGGGAGGTCTGGTGATTCAGAAACTGATTTTTTGCAGATTTAACTTTTGATTTCCAAAAAGGTTTTCATACTCAATATTCTCTAATTAACTCTATTAATTTTTGGTAATTATATTGTTACCATTTTATGACTGTTATGGAAGATTTTCAGTGAACACTAATTGCAAAATTTGTTTTCATTAAAAACTGTATTGATTTCTTTGAGATATAAAAAAGAACAGTTTCTGGAAAGATGAAATATATAATTTTTCATCTATTTTTGAGTACTGAGCAAGTGTAGAAAGAGTATTGTGGTTCGATTTCTCATAGTGCAGAGAAATCGAACAAGAGAGTAATCAGTTGTTTTATCCCATAGGGTTTTCGAAAAGTTTTGACTGCAAGCACAATCAAGAGGCAGAGTCGCGAAACACCTTAAAGATTGCGACCTAGTCCGCGACTCAGCTGTTTGAGATTATATTTGATTATTTGTTCACTGTTTCCAACAGATGTAATCCCACCATGAGTATTGAGAGATGAGTTGTTCATACCATCTGAGAGTTTGAACCTAGTATTCATTACCTTCCTTTGGTTGTTTCTTATTCCAGAAGAATTCGACATAACCTTTTTAGAAAATCCATCAGAGGGATATTTCTGAGGATTAAGTCTAGGACCTCTAGAGATTGGTTACAGAGGTTCATAATTGAGAAAATTCCTTCTCCTAGACTTAGGTCTACCAGACTTATTCTCAATAACACGATTCATGTGGAGATTTCTAGAGGAGTGACCCTGGAAACCTTGTGCATGAGAATTCTGGTTTTCTGCAGGAATTAAATCCATTGTAGATGTCGTCAGACAATTTACTCTGTCGATAGCAAAAAGAAGTAGATTTTGAAGCTCATAAATCAGTTTATTTCTAGCAAAATAATGTGAATCATAATGATTTCTTTTCCCACAGAAGGAACAGGTTCGTGGAAGAAAAATATCGGAAGAAACCTGTTTTAAACTAGTATCTCTATTAGAAGAGTGTAAGACATGTGAACATTTATTAACATATGCTTCTTTTGGAGTATTTTTCTTCATGTACAGTAATCCCCTATGAGAATTAGAGATTGGCACGGAAGAATATTTACTCAACAAAACAGATTTTTCCCTTTCCAAGGATTTACACTGTTCCTGGGCTAAACGCAGAGATACAACCAGTTTTTCTTTTTCAACACGAATGTTGTTCAGATCTGATGAATAAATCTCGATCAAACGTTTTTCTCTAATTGAATTTTTTTTAACAATATCCTCAAGAGTACTAATCTTTTCACACTATGGAGTAGTTTCTTGAACAAGTTTTCGATATTGTTAGAGAATGACTCAATGATGTTATAGAGTTCACGTTCTCGACCAAGAGACTTTTCAAGTTCATCAATGAGTTGATCATGTTTTTCTTCAAGAGACTTTATCTTAGCTCCTTGAAAAACAATAGTCTCAGCAGATATTGAGTTCTGCTGAGTTCCATTTCATCTTCAAACATAGTATTAAATGTCACAATAGAGGGAATGTTATCAGAATCTGATAGCAAGAAATAAAGTGATCTCACCCAATATTTCGTTTAGGCAATCTGTATGGACTAACTCCAATATAATTCTGAGAGAACCAAATAAGAAAGCGAGCTCAATCAAGAAATATATCCAAGAGTTACATCTCTGTTTCTTAATATAATCAGCAAATCAAACAGATAAAAGTCTGTGACCTTGATTATTATAAAAAACAACTTGGACGATATCAAAAACCAATATCCAAGTGTCAATCAATTCAATCAACAAACAAAGGTTGGATTCACAATTGATTAAACTTACGCACAACTTGTGATATTTCAATTATATAAAAAATATAATGCGGAAAATAAATAACACATACACCAGAAGTTTTGTTAACGAGGAAACCGCAAATGCAGAAAAACCCCGGGACCTAGTCCAGATTTAAACACCATACTGTATTAAGCCGCTACAAACACTAGCCTACTCAAAGTTAACTTCGGACTGGAATGTAATTGAGCCCTAACCAATCTCACAGTGAGCAAGGTACAGTCGTGTTCGTTACGTCTCTGAATCCCAGCTGGACTCTGCGCACTTGATTCCCTTAGCTGATCTCACCCACAACTAAGAGTTGTTACTACCCAAAGTCGAAGACTTGATAAACCAATCTGTCTCACACATAAAAATCTATTGAAAAGATAAATCTGTCTCCCACACAAATACCTATGAGTTTTGTTCCGTCTTTTGATAAATCAAGGTGAACAGGAACCAATTGATACACCAGTCTTATATTCCCGAAGAACATCCTAGTAATATCAATCACCTCACAATAATCTTAATCGTATGGTAGCGAAACAAGATATTGTAGAATCACAAACAATGATATGAAGATGTTTGTGACTACATTTTATCTTGCCTATAGGAGATTAAATCTCGAGGAAATCTTAGAGAATCCTGAGCCAATCAGATCCAAGAACTATATCACAACCACCTAAGGGTAAAAGTCCCAAATCCCCACTGAAGTCATGATGTTGCTTTGTCCACTGTAAGGAAGCACAAATTCCAGAGCTCATAGTATTTTCTCCATTTTCCACAGTAACCAACATGTTGGTAGTAGGTTGGATAGAGCAACCCAAGGATTTGGCTAAAGCACAATCAATAAAATTGTGGGTACTCCCTGTATCAATAAGAATAGAGAACATGTTTTTTGATAAACCCTGGAATCCTTATGGTGTCACCTATAGAAGTACCAGTGAGGGCATGAAGATACATTTCCATGTCACTGTCCACAGCTGGTGTATCCTCAACCTCAGAAATCTCTTCTTTTGGTTCACAAGGCTCAGCTTCAGCTTTAGTGGCTACCATCAAATATAATTGTTGTTTCTTACAAAAATGCCCTGCTCTGTAAACTTCCTCACAATTATAACACAATCCTTGAGTTTTCCTCTTCTGAATTTGTTCAAGAGTTAATCTCTTGATGGGTAAAGGTGGTAGGGTGGGTGTTGTTGGGGTGGGAAGCAAGGGAGGGAGGGGTGTGTGTTTTTTGGTGAGAATGATAGAGAAGGGGACTGCCTATTAGTGTTGAAAGTATTTGAAAAAAATTTAGTAGGAGTTCTGTGGGTTTTCATTTGGTTATTGAGTGTTTGTTCTTGCATCCTAGCAAGGGAAAAAGCTTGCATTAAGTTGGTAGGATTAAACATACCGACTGAATGCTTAATATCTTCTCTCAAGCCTCTAATGAAGCTCATCACATAATAATGTTCATTAAGCATGGGGTATTGTCTGTAAAGCAGAGCCTTAAGATTCTCAAACTGTTCAAAATACTCATCAACTGTGGTAGTCTGAGATAACTTATTGAACATCCCAAATATGTTTTCATTTGCAGGATTTTCAAATCAAAAACAAGCCAGTTCAGATAATTCATACCAAGAAGTAATAGACCTAGTAGTTTGTAAGTTAGATAGCCACTTATCTGCTTTACCCTCCAGATGCATAGCTGCTATGGTGATTTTCTGGCTTTCATCTCGAATGTTGTTGAGGAAGAAGTAGTAGTCACACTTATGAATCCACCCTTTTGGGTTCTCACCACTGAATATAGGAAAATCCAACTTAGGCATTCTTGGGTTGGAGTTTTTATCATGATTACCAGATTGAAAATTGAACATCATCCCTTCTTGATGTTGGTAATTAGAGTAAGAACCTTCTATTCTTGTGTTGTGTTGATCCTCATTCCTCTTCCCCGTAAAGGTCTCCATATACTTGAAGAAATCTTCCTTTGATAACACTGACGATTTTAATTCATTTTTGAGTTCGACGTTTTGCGCAGCAATATCATCCATCCTTACAGTAAGATTATGCATCTGATCTTTAACCGATTCTTCGAATCTATGCAATTCCTCATTTACTTCCTTGACTGTGGGATTCTTTTCGACCACCATGATAGGAAAGAACGGCTCGTGATACCAATTGTTGTGTCTCCACAACAAAATGCAGTAATTAATCTATAAATAGAAGAGAAATATGATTATAAATCATCCAGGAGGAAGAGAAAAACTAAGAACAGAAAACTAATTTTTACTTGATTAGTTCTTAGCCGCAAAACGGCAGTTTCTTACAACTTAAATTCCCTAATCCACTCAGGTGTGGATAACAACGACTAACCGATGTTCGACATCTGTCCACATCCTAAAGGATCAGGAGCCCAATATTATTACACCCATGAATTACTAACAACACCCAAAGAAATAATAAGTAACATGCTAGACATATGACAATCATCTAAGGTTTTCTCCTCAGAAGAATCACCATCAACTGGTGTTGCGTGTTGTTATGCCTTATGTGATTGAATTTCATCAAATTCATCTTACCAGAATTTTAGTTGTGCCTAATTCATCTTTACCCTGTGCATTCCCATTATACCTCTCCTATGTGCATTAAAAACATTCTTTTCAATTGCCTATGACCTTTTTTCATGCCTGGAGCCATTTTCTTACGCTCAACTATATGTTAACAATATCAGTATTTATTTTTTTCAAAAAAATCTTGAAGGTTGAATTCTGAAGTTGATGATTGTGTAACATCTTGAGCTGCCTTTCTGAGTTTTTCTTTTTTCTTTTTTCACACCCACACTATCCCATCTATCAGCACTTCCATTAACATTCAGGTTAGAATTTCCATGTACAGATCCACTAATATTGAGGGTGAGGGTTTGTGTTTGTTTCTGGTGAAGAATAAGGAGGACCTTGAGAATCATGTTGGGATGCATCAGTCTCGTAAGGGGATTCCTTTAGTACTTGATATTCATTCAACATATCAGGCTTATATCGGTTCATCTTTCTGAGGATGTGGAAGCATGCCTCGTGCTTGACACTCGAAATTCTTGTTCTTTGCCATTCCTCTCTAGTTGTTACAGTCTAAACGTATATAAATTAGTTGTGGCAACAAATTGCTAAAAGAGTTAAAGATCAGTTAAACAATTTGAAATGCAACTTACCACTTTGATTGCAATATTACTGCTTACTCTTTGTCGATTCATTTGTATCATCAAAGCTACCCAACTGTTCAGGTTTTTGCTAGTTGTACCAAAACAACTTGATAACCCGGCAACACCACGGTTTTTTATATACGTAGTTTCCTGACTAAATTGTGCAAAAATATTCCCCCGAAAACATTTTGTGATGAAGTATTTTGTGTTTCTGATGGGCTTGCCAATTTTTTGAGAATTTTTTTCGACATATACTGGAAATAGGAGTTTGAGATTGAAGTGAAACTATAAGAATTTGTGGGTTTAAAAGGTGGAAAAGGTGTGATTTTGAAGTTGGATTCAATTTATAAGGAGTAGAACGAGAGTTTTTAGATGGGACTAGTCGTTGCTGGTTTAGAATAGGCTGCTCGTCTCAGTGTGAGATGAGTCTCCTCTCCATGTGAGTCGAGCCTTGGCCCAGTTAAGGACGATCGGCTCAATGTGATGCAATTGTCTCAACCTGAGACAAGATGGGCAAAACCTTTCATCCGAGAGTTTGTCAATTCATTTCTCCAATTTGGCAGCCCCACTATGGGGTGAAAATGGGAAACTCTGCCCATTTGCCCACCCCACTTGATTCTTGATTGGCTCTTAGATTTTAGTTTTAACAGTTTGAAGTGGTTCTACAATATAATAATATAACTCATAATAAACTAACAAAACATTAAATGTTTGGGTTAATGTAAGAACCCTGATTTTGGGCATACCTAAATCTTTCTAGGCATACGAAGAAATAGTCCTAACTTGGGTGACCTTATAAGGGGTACCCTATGGGTAGTTCAATTACCTATATTCCTTTAAATATTTTAAATTATTAATCTATCCCTAACCCTAATACAAAAACCTATGATCAACAAACCTATAATCAGTTTCATTCACCTTCTTCTTCCTTTCCACAGCAGCTGAACCCGTTCATCTTCTCCATTTATTTTCATCGCATCATCACCGAAATTTGATCGTCGATTCGTGAAAAGTTAATTGACGATTAAACTCATCTATATAATGGGTCGTCGTAAGCAAGTATCTCGTTCTAATCGATCAATTGAACAACCTGTTGAAGAAGATTTAGAGAGTGAAGAAGAAACTGAAAATCAACCACAAATCCAACCAGAGGAAGAGATTGAAGAAGAACCAACTCCTGAAATGAGAATAAGAAGGTTAATTCTACAAACCCATCTCGTATTTGATGTTTTTGGTTGGTATGATTGGTTTAATTCATCAAAAACATGGTTTGTGCGGCGGTTACAGGGTTGGGTTCGGCGTAAAATCAAGTTTAGATTTGCGCCGAACTGTTCTTCAAACTCAACCCTGAAACTGCATATGAATGATTCGGCTTAAAATGCGTATCAGTTTTGCGCCGAACCTAGTGACATAAAGCCTTGTATTTAGGATTGGCTTATTCGATGGCATTAGATTTGCGCCGAATCTATGTTGTGGAAACTTCATAAATTTTTCATGTGTATATGATCGACTTGTATGGTAGTACTAGTTTTGCGCCGAATTTGTGTTTTGGAAATTTCATAAATTTTTCATGTGTATAGGATCGGCTTGTATGGTAGTACTAGTTTTGCGCCGAATAAATGTTGTTTCAATTTCATAAGTTTTGCATGTGTATAGGATCGGCTCATATGGTAATACTAGTTTTGCGCCGAATAAATGTTGTTTCAATTTCATAAGTTTTGCATGTGTACATGATCGGCTCATATGGTAGTACTAGTTTTGCGCCGAATAAATGTTTGAATTCATAATTTTAGGTTCGGCTTATTCGATAGTATTGTTTGTGAGCCGAATAAATGAGATCGTCTTATAAATAGTTTGTGGTATGATCCGAACCACTCTCTGTGTAAGCTATTGAAAATTCTAAGACATGGTTCGGCTCATATGTGTTATTTCGGGTAAGCCGAGCCTTCTTATTTGTTGACAAGTTTTTGGCATTTCAAATCCATATTTCGTATAGTTTGTATCCCTTTGTTGTTCGAAGTAGTCTTATAACTTTCATACTTGTATCAGGACAAATGTAGCTAAAAAGAGGAAGAAGATGGAGGTAACACCTTCTACTTCTAAAACTTCCGATCCTCGAGGAGGAGGTAAGAAAAAATTGGGAGCGGGAGGTAGAGGAGGCATTTTAGAAGAAGAAGCTTAACAAGTAAGAGTTGAAAGACAAGAAGAAGGAATAGCTGAAGATGAAGAAGTAGAAGGAATAACTGGAAATGATAATCAAGAATTTCATCAAGAAGCACAACCCCAAGGAAAACCCAATAAATACAAGAAAGGTAATAAGGTGGCAGAACCCGAGAAAGAGAATAACGTTTTAGAACAACGGATTACTGGTTTACACATTCCTGATGAAGATGACGTAATTCCACCTCGATCAGATGGTTTTCCTCATGGTCTTCCGGAAGATAGAGGAAATGTGTCGATTGGTTATGCCGAATCTTGGGCGAAGAGAATTTATGAGACTCCTGATCACAAACGTGCAGTCTGAGTATTGAGACACCAAAGGGAAGCGGAATGAGATCTTGATGAAGAGGTTCCTGAGGTGATTTCTTACGTACAAGTCAGTGCTTTATGGACTGCCATTAATTATGGACATCAGGAATATGATAGTGTGGCGGCCTCTTCCTTTACTGAGAGATTTTGTCCAGAAACTTACACATTTCAATTACCTTTTGGAGAGATGGCAATCACTTCTTAATAGCATACATCAATGATGAATCTTGATCGGAAACGAACACTTTAGGAAGAGCACCCTCCCGGAAGATTAACTTCAATTGTTCTAACCCCCAAACATGACTCTCTTTCTTCTCGTTTTTCAAGAAACAAAAATCCATGGTGAACGGTGCCTTTGTCGAAGTATGCCCCACAATATTCATCAACGGGATCTCATATTTATTAGTCTTATACGTGCAATCCAATATAATAACTTGTGGGAAGCATAGAGCCAATTGGACGCATTCCGGGTGGGCAAGGAAAATGTGTGTGACTTGACCGAAGTCATCCAACTTCTTTGGAAAGCGTAGTTATTCTTCACCCCTAACCACATTACTTGTTGCATCACCATCCTACCTTGCAAATTGAGTCTTCTAATCTTTTGTCTTGCATTGTAGATAGTTTGCATAATCGACTTGTTATTCTTTTTGTCCGCCTTCAATTTGCTAAGAATCTTAGACGGTGGCAAACGTGCTCATGTCATTTTATCCACTTCTAGCATCTCGTCGGGTTTGAGTCGCGCTACTTTCGCATGTCCATGAAGGTCTTTGGGACGTGGGTGGTTATGACGACAATCCATAACTTTATTCATTATCCAATATTGATCTTCTTTGTTCAAGGACTTATTATTGAGGTTGAAACGATCTTGAAAGGGCAATTTCTTTTCTTCGTCTTCGTCCTATTCTTTCTCCCGGTCTTCCCAACATATGCGGTACCCTTTTTAACCTTGCTAGCGTCGGTTCCACTATGCTCACAAATCATTTCAAACCGATCCCCTCGGATTTGTTGTCCTTTAACTAGTACACAATTTACCTTCATCGCGTGTTCCTCAACCCAATCAAGAACTTCGGGTTTAGTTTTCCATATCTAGGTTCATTCCAAAACAAATAATTTGTAAGAAAAACTTTGGAATATTCCGACAACATTAAGGTAAACAAAAAGTTCTTACATACCAAATCATTTTTGAAGTGATCCTTGGTATCCTCGTGAATTATGTCTACTCTATCAGGTCGATTTTCCATGGGTACAATCTACAAAGAATATCACGAGGTTAAATACTAGAAAAGGAATATAATAGCAATGTTTGGCTCATTCGATAATCATATTATGTGCCGAACCATGAACATTTACAGGTTTCGGCTTATACGATATTCTCAATATGTGCCGAACCACGAACAATATTTTAACCCAAAAATTAAAAAATTCATGTTCGGCTCATACAATAATCATATTATGTGCCGAACCTTGAACATTTAGAGGTTTTGACTTATACGATATTCTCAATATATGCCGAACCAATAACAATATTTTAACCCAAAAATTAACAAATTCATGTTCGGCTCATACTATTTTGAATATATAATCCGAACCAGTAGTTATTTTTATTCCATGCTATTCAGGATGTTGTTCGGCTTACTATGAAACTTTTATATAATCCGAACTAGTGTCTAACAAAAGGGTTGGAATTGAAAATTATAGGTTCGGCGCATGCTGTAAACAGATTCAATGAGCCGAACCGTTCATCATTTGGTTGATTCGTCTCATAGATGTGAGCCGAACCTCAACCTGGTTCGCCGAACCATGAAGCAAAAATCCAAACTTTTGATAATTTCGAGCTATAGAAGTGAGATTGAGCATAAGATAGAAGTGTACATGTGTATTAGAAGCATTGGGTTCCTCATATATGTACTCATCATCTGGATTTGGCTCATAATAATCATCATCTTGAGTTTGTGTTTGAGTTTGAGCTTGAGTTTGAGTTTGTGTAAAATCATTCTCGTAATCTAAGAAATCAGCCATTTGGGAATCATTGTTGTAGTTATGTATTTTCCTAGGTTTTTTATATGAATTATGACTCTCCTCATCTTCCATTGAATCAGGAATTAAAATTTTCTCACTTTCTCTTTCTCTCCTTCTTAACCAAAACTTTGATTTTTTCCCCCAAATTTTTTCATCTAAACAACCTTTATAATTCTGAAAATTATCTTAATCACTAAACAAAATATTTAATCACTAATCCAGATTACTAACACTAATACGTAAAGGGTAGATTTGCCATTACAAAAAATTGGGTTAAGGGGATATTTGATTTTGTTATTTCACAACCTTTTTTTGTCTTTATTCAGTATGTCTAGAAAGATTTCAGTATGCCCAAAATCAGGGTTCTAATGTAACCCCTGAGCGGATAAAAGAGGTTCTACAACATGACGTGAAGTCTGTAGTCGTACTAATTTCAATCAATGCTTCTTTGGAAGAGAGAAAAACACCAAACGATCCACCTAAAACATCGGAGATTTAGGAGTTAGCTGGGTCGAGACATAATCCCAGCCGTCAAAATTCGATCAATGGATCAATCCTAGCCGTCTTTTGCCTAAACTCCAGCTTCTCCAAAAATAGATCGTCGCGCACGTTTCTTGCTTCCTAAATAAGTTACACAATTTAATGGTTTCCTACACAAATAAAATTCCTTATATACTCAATAACTCTTATAAATTAGGTCAATAAAATAATACACAACTCTCCTTCATCAACACACAGAAAACCATATATAAATCTTACATATACATATTCGCCGTTCAACTTCCCAAGAATGGGAACCAGAGGCTGGAAGGGAAAATCAGTTGTGTGCGTTCTTGATTCTTTTATACCAGAAGACATCTCCAAAGCTGCAGTTGTTCTGCATATTGGTGCCATCTCCTTTACAGGAGAAGGAGAAGAGGAAGAAGCGGCGCAACAACTTCGATTAAAGCGCGACCATGGCTATGGATGTGGCTATTATGAATATAGTTATAATCCTCCATACTTCAGACAACAACTCAGATAAGAACGGACGGTAGAGTTGTCATCGGTTTACTCTGTTATTGTTAGTTTGGAATCAAGTTTAGTAGATGGTCCGCCTGCCAGTGAGACAATTAAAGAGATTCGTACACCAATGATGACAAATAACAAACCTCAAAAACTTATCTTTTGGAACTACTGTGGAATGAGGTTTGATATAGATTTATGTTAGTCATTGAAGACTAATTATTATTTCTTAAAGTTAGTCGTGGTTATTTAGGGAAGGGATTTCCTAAACCGGCTAGGATTCTTGGTGGCCAAGTTTGTAACCTATATAAATAGGTAATTAGGCCTTGTAGAATTGTATTGTGTAGAAAACGATTAAGAGATCGGTGAGAGATTTCTTGTATAACTTTTAGGGCTAAAGCTAGGGTTTCGTGGTGAGGGCATATTGGTGAGGAATGATGGGCACCTAATATTGTAGGTGTTTATGGCATTTTGTTGCACGAATTCTCTATACTTATGCCAAATTATATATTTTGTATCACTTGTTCGTTTGCGAGTGAAGTTTGTGGTAATTGTCACTAATTTCTTGTTTTGTATTACTATGGGAGAGAAAAGAATGATCTGAACATGTGCTATGAAGGAAATGGAGCTACAATGCCCTGTCAAGCTAGATACTAAGTCGATGTTAGGAAAACATGTATAGTGAAGAACGCGGCCAAGGTGCCAGCAGACGTGTGAAGCTAATGGACCTGCTAGTGAACCAGAAATGTAATAAGAAGAAATCAATGGGCCATAATCCAAGTGATACCCATGATGGGAGTTAAAGAAAAGAAGCTTATCCCAAGCTTCATTCTCATATACCAAAGCCAGACCCTCATTCCAAACAAACATACCCCTAATCCTCATTTCACTTTCTCTTTCACCCCCGACAACACACCATCAAATGTCAAAACCTATCTCTCTACCCAAATATCATCGACAACCATCGCCCTCTCCCTGTCAGTTTTCAGAACTCATCACCCATACCTCTATCAACATCTTTTCCCTTTGTCAGACTAGTTGCTTACTATCCTCATCTGTTTCAATCAAAACCCTAGGCTATGAAATACAAAAATTAGGTCGGTTATTTTCTTTTCAAAAGTGACAGGATAACAAGCAATTGGTTTGAATTTTGTTACTCTCTGCAAACACCATCAACAGCAGCGCGCAATCGATGAAAATAGGGTGGTTATGACAATCAAGCTACTGGCGTGCATTAGGGATGAATCTAACTTCTCTGCAACACCGACAAAATCAGTCAATTGGGTGAAGATAAGGCAGTGGCAGTACATGAATGAAGATGATTACATAGTGGTGAGTTTTCGAGAAACAAAATCCCCAAATATTATAATGTGTTTCTGTTGAGAATATCGATTGAAAAGTGGGGGAGAAATCTGTGTATAAATAGGGGCTGTTATGATGTATTGAAGGCATGCAGTGAGAGTGGTTTAAAATACTCTTAAGTAATTTCATTGGTGCTGAGTGTTCTTGTAAAATCAGTTTGAAAGATAATAGATTTCAATTTCATCAATGAGATTATCTATATTTGAATTCTATTTGTCTCTTGTTCTCAATATGTTCTAAATTCTTAGCTAGGGCATAGATGAAGCCCTTAACTTACTACTAGATGATTCATGTTTTCATTATTTTTCTTGTAGTGCTTTACTGAGTTAAGAGATGTTTAACTTTTTTGATGCAATGTACTACTTTCACCTAGTATGTCATGTATCCTAGGTTGTTAGAACACCTGTATATTGCCGCATCAACTTATGTTTAATTGATATCTTTAATCTTTGATTAGTTGTGTTGTAAGAAGACATCTAATACTAGGGATTAATGCTTTAGTTGACGTTAAACTATCCATATGTGGAACCCCCTTGGAAAGGCGAAAGACTCGTATCTTCACCGCTGATCCGTTATAAGGGAAAATAACAATTTCTGTTGCTGAATTTCTAGTAGAGGTTAAGTGGTGGACTCAACTGCCCTAGTGCCTCTTAGTTGACTGTTTTCAACTCTCCTTGCATCCATATTTCCATTTCACTTTTCTACTTTGATCCTTTCCAACATCTTGTCGTTCCGACACACAAACCCCTGTTGTGATTTCTTATTTGAATTAGTATTAGTTAGGCTTTAGATTCAATTTCGCACTGCTCTAGTCTCTGTGGGTTCGACCCGTATTTGCCCTGTTTACATTGTTGATACTGTGCACTTGCGGTTTAATAATATTGTAGGTTTTTAGTCCTACCAATTTTTTGGCGCCGCTGCCGGGGACTCGGTATCGGTGTAGTTGATTTGTAGTGTAGCTTTACTAATTTTTAGTATATTGTTTGTATATATATGTTAGAAGATTGCATCCTGTTGTTGCTGTTAGTTGTATTTTTAAGTTTTTTTTAATCATCTGCATCATTGTCTTATGTTGTAGCCTAGTGTAACCCATCTGTTACATATCTCGCATCCTGTTATTTTGCATTTTTATCTAGTTAAAGTTCTCTCAGTGTTGCTGTCATGATCACCTACATCTAGGATTTTTAGCTGCATCTTTGTTTTACAATCCTGTAGTTTCAGTTATTGTTAATCAGTCAGTTTCATCTGTAGCTGGTCACATCTCTGTAGTATAGTTCTTTCGTTTATGATCTGCAACCCTGTGTTACTTTTATATATATAACTGCATCTCATTTCTATTTGGTTAGTTTGCATCTCATAATATTCTGCATCTGTAATCGTTCAGATCACCTGAACTGCATCAGTAGTTGAGCATACTATAAGATGATTTTTAGTTTCTTTCATGTAGGCTTGCATTTCGTCACCCTGTAATATTTCAGTTGAGCATTCTCACATGTAAAAATTGTCCATAAGCACATCATTAGATCAATTCGTTTTTTATTGCATTGTAGTCTAGTTTCCATTAACTTTTATTTTATTTGTGACTTTCTCAGTTTAAAATATATATTAATCTGTAGCTTCTTAGTAGTTTGCATCTAATCATATTATAGTAAAGTATTGTTTAGTTGTTTCATCCATGTGTCTATAAATACATCTTACTATGTTTTAAACTTTCTGTTACTGAATTCTTTAGGCTCTTCTCATATAATCCATTTCTTTTTATAAGCTGCATCTTAGTATTAGTGTCAGCTGCATCATTTTTAAGCTATTAGCATTTGTAACTAGTTGCATTCTGAATTTTAGTTGTGCATTTTTCACCATCTCTGTTATAGCATAATTAGAATCTGTCTCTTGTAACTATTCAATTCCTGCATTTTGTTTGTCAATTTTCAGTTACTTAGGCATATAGGGGTCTGTAAATATTGTTTTAAGTTGTTCATTGTTGTCATTATTATAACTTAGTTGTTTTGATCCATCTGTATGTACTTTTCATCAGTTCTCCGTAGTGCTAGCAGTAGCATAGTTTGTTTATCAGTACTGTAACTTTAGCTTTCATCACATGTTTTAGCACCACTTAGATTTAGAATATGTAGTAGTTAACTTAGTAACATCTTAGTTTTGTAGCTGTAGCTGCAATTTTAATGTTCAATCATTCTCATAAACTGTATGTGGTTCAGTTAGAGTAACTGCATCATTGTATTGTATTTTGCAATTTTCTTTTATATCAAATAGCATATGTAGTTTAAGCATATGAATAAGTAGCTTTGTTAGTTCAACACTAGTTAAAGACCTCATCACCTGTAATATACCAGTAAGCATTCTTGCGTTGCTTCTGTTTTCATTTTCCATTTACAGTTTGTTTGTATTTGCATGTTTTTGACCCATTCTGTCCTGTCCAGATCATTCAACTAGAGATAACTTAGTTTTTCAGTTAATACGCCACTGTAGTTCACAGTTTCTGTCTTGCTACTCTAATTTTTGTTGTCAGTGGTAACTTTCATTGTTTCCTTGCTGTATTTGCATACTTTTGGGTACTGAAATTTGTGTGTATTGTCAAGTGCTTGCAATACTATTGCGTAACCCAAAGGTGAGGAGAAAAAAATAGCGAGACAACCTGTTGGTTGTGCCTAAACCCGGTCTTATGTCGGTGGTATCATTCCTCAACCTTTATATTATTGTCTTGAATGACAGATCATGTTTGACTGATAAAACTAGTTGCTTTACATAGCCCTATCAAAACACTTTCAATGCATGATACCCATAACATGATTCTGTGATTGATCTGAACAACATGTTTGCCTGCTGAAACGTTCACCCTTTTTGTTCAAGTCACAATCTCTGAACTTTTGATATCTGTATTTATGCTTGCATAATCTTGATACTCATTCACATAAATAATGAGTTTTTGAATTATGTTGTGCTTGATTGACTGGGTGTAATAACATGTTAGATGGTATGTCAGCTGGGATATGATTGTAACTTTTCGATACCAGACCAATCGTCTAGTTAGAATTCAGCGAGAGGACGTAGTTGAAACTCCTGTGTCTGTCGAGGAAAGACCTGACCAACCTGAGACAATGGGTGACGAGATAGTCCCACCCCGCAGTCTCAAGGTATATATGTACCCCACGAGGACAAGCCATCCCTCTTGCATTGTTCTACCAAAAACTGTTGGTCATTTTGAGTTAAAGGCGAGCACGATACATATGCTCCCTGTGTTTCGAGGGGTTGATGATGAAAACCCTTACCATCACGGGAGAGACTTTGAGGAGATTTGTGGGACTCTCAGATTCAATCAGTTGACAGAAGAGTCCCTGAAATTGCGTTTATTTCCTTTTTCTTTGAAGGAAAAAAAGCCCAATCTTGGCTACATGCTTTACGACCTCAGTCTATTAGAAATTGGGATGAACTTACGAAAGAATTTTTCAAAAAGTTCTTCCCAAATCCCAAAACATCCACCATTCGTCAGGATATCAATAGTTTTGTTCAACTAGATGGTGAGACATTGTCCAAGTATTTAGAAAGGTTTAACGATTTGTTACTGCAATGTCCTCACCATGGTTTCAAACAGTGGAGACTACCAACAATTCTATATGAAGGGTTGGATTTCGCCACTCGAACCTTGGTTGAATCTATGTGCAATGGTGAGTTCACAGATAAAAGCGCCAACGAGTCGTGGGCCTTCTTGCATGAAGTTGCCAAGAAAACTTAGCAATGGGAGTCTGATAGAGCACCTAGGAAGTCGACCATCAGGGGTAATGTTCATAAAATAGAGTCTGACTTTGAGGGTAATGCTAAAATAGAACCATTGGTTAGGAGAGTTGAGGCTTTAGAACTAGAGAAAAGTGTGAAATCTGCTGCAACTACTTCTTGTAACCAAGTTGAGGTTTCTATTTGTGCTGCGTGTAATAGTTCTGATCATCTTGTTGATAACTGCCCACAATTGCATGCATTTCAAGAGTCCAGACCTGAACAAGCTAATGTTTTGTATCAAAAGCATGATAATAACCCCTATTCTCAGACATATAACCCAGGGTGGAGAAACCACCCTAAATTTTCATGGTCCAAGGGTCCTGTACAAGGGGGTACATCAGGAAATACACAAGGATATTCATATCCTAGAAACCCCCAAGTACAATCGCACACACATTACCCTGTAGAGAAAAGGCCTAGTTTTGATGAGGGTGTAAACCAAATGAATCAAAATATTTTGAAATATCAGAAGTTGAATGACCAAAGGTTTGCTAATCTAGAACTTAAATTGGGCGAAATCTGTGATGCTCTAAATGAGAGGGAAAAGGTTAAACTCCCTAGTCAACCTCAGGAAAATCCGAAAGGCACATTTCAGACAAGTACATCTAATTGTAATGAGACTGCACATGCTGTCACCACTCTTCGTAGTGGTAAAATTGTTGATAACAATGTAGGCGTACCACAGACTAGTGAGTCTGAGTCAGACTCATCATTACATACAACGCCACAGAAAACATCCATTGTAGAAAGTGACTCTGAGCATGTTTGTAAATCTAAAAATTCTATTGATGTTAATGTTTCTTTGCCAGTTAATGTTCCTGTTGCTCCATTTCCTCAAAGGTTGGTGCAGCAGAAGAAAGGTACCCATTACAATGAGATGTTAGAGATGTTCAAACGAGTTAACATCAACATCCCATTTCTTGAAGCAATATAGCAGATCCCTGCTTACGCTAAGTTCTTGAAAGATCTGTGCACACAAAAGCGAAAGCTTAATGTGCATAAGCGTGCCTTTCTTGCTGAACAAGTTAGTTCTATCATTAAAAAAGACTCCACCTAAGTTTAGAGACCCAGGTTGTCCCACAATCACTTGCATGATAGGTGACCATACGATCAATAAAGCGTTACCGGACTTAGGGGAAAGTGTTAACTTACTTCCATATTCGGTGTATATGCAGTTGGGTCTTGGAGAGTTAAAACCAACACCTATAACTCTGCAATTGGCGGACAGATCCGTCAAAATGCCACGTGGTGTGGTAGAAGATGTTCTAATCAAGGTTGATAAGTTCTATTTTCTTGTGGACTTCATTGTATTAGATACTCAGCTTGTGCAGAACCCAGACTGTCACATTCCCGTCATTTTAGGACGTCCTTTCTTGGCGACGTCTAATGCAATCATTAAATGTCGTAATGGAGTGTTGAAATTGTCTTTTGGTAACATGACTGTGGAGTTGAATGTTTTTAATGCTAGCCAACAACATTTAGATCATGATGATGATAATGATGTGCATGACATCAACATGATTGAAAGTTTGATTCAGGATTCGTTGTCTAGTAGCATGTCTGTTGACCCTTTGCATGCTTGTTTGAATAATTTTAACTTGGATTTGTTTGATGATGAATACATAAGTGAAGTGAATTCTTTGATTGAATCTGCACCTCTCATGGACACCACCAAATGGAAAGCTAGAGTGGAGCCAATTTCACCCTCTGAATCCAAGTCTGTCCCGTCTCTTGTTGAGCCACCAAAGTTTGAACTGAAACCATTGCATGATACTCTTAAATATGCATTTTTGGGATCTTCTAATACTTTGCCTGTAATCATTTCATCCGCCTTAGATACATAACAGGAGAGTAAGATTTTAGAAGTACTTAAGGAGCATAAGGAAGCATTAGGATGGACCATCTCAGACCTTAAAGGCATAAGTCCCACTGTTTGCATGCATCATATAAATCTTGAAGAAAATGCTAAACCATCTAGGGAAATGCAGAGGAAACTCAATCCTAACATGAAACAGGTTGTTAAGGGTGAGATTCTAAAACTTCTTGATGCGGGTATCATATACCCGATCTCAGATAGCAAATGGGTTAGTCCCATTCAGGTTGTGCCGAAAAAATCAGGTGTTACTGTAGTTCAAAATGATAAAGATGAGTTAGTTCATACTCGAGTAACCACAGGATGGCGAGTTTGCATTGATTATAGGATGTTGAACATTGTAACAAGGAAAGACCACTTCCATCTTCCATTCATAGACCAAATGCTAGTACGGTTGTCTAGGCACAGTTACTATTGTTTCTTTGATGGATTTTCTGGTTACAACCAGATTCATATTGCACCTGAAGATCAGGAAAAAACTACATTTACATGTCCATTTGGAACATTTGCTTATCGTCGTATGCCCTTTGGGTTGTGTAATGCACCCGCCACATTTCAACGTTGTATGATGATCATTTTCTCTGACATGATAGATAACTTCCTTGAGATCTTTATGGATGATTTTTCTGTGTTTGGATCTTCTTTTGATGAATGTTTGAACCATCTCACTCATGTGCTGATTAGATGTAAAGAGAAAAATTTGGTTTTGAATTGGGAAAAGTGTCATTTTATGGTGAACTCAGGCATAGTTCTAGGACACATCAACTCTGAAAAACGCATAGAAGTAGATAAAGCTAAAGTTGACCTCATTCAACACTTGCCCCAACCTCGCTCTGTGAGGGAGGTTAGATCATTTTTAGGCCATGCTGGTTTCTACCGTAGATTCATTGAGGATTTCAGTAAGATCTCAAGGCCACTGTGTAATCTACTTGGCAAAGATGTTGCATTTGTGTTTGATGATGCTTGTGTGCGTGCATGGGAAGAACTCGAAACTCTTCTAATTTCAAACCCTATAGTCCGACCACCTGACTGGAAATTGCCATTTGAAATCATGTGTGACGCATATGATTTTGTTGTTGGTGCTGTTTTAGGACAGCGCGTCGATAGACTTCCATATGTGATATACTATGCTAGCAAGACTCTTAATGATGCTCAACTTAACTATACAACAACTGAGAAAGAGATGCTTGTTGTTGTTTTTGCATTGGACAAGTTCAGGTCATACTTGATAGGCTCCAGGTCATCATATATGATAAGGTGTAGAATACATCCTATTTATTATCTATTGTTTATGCTTTCTCTGCTATTTTTCTTGTAAATTATGTATTTTACGCATGTTTTTGAGTTATTAGGTATTTTGGAGTCGCACGGAGGAAAAGAAGAAGAAATCACCCAATTTGTGCGTAAAGGGAAATATTGTCATTTCAGAGGCGAACACTATCTGGAGTCCATTCAATGTTAAGGGGCAACCCACTTAAGTGTTTAAAGCACCCGGTTAGACACTCAAGGCACCTAAAGCTAGCTTGAGATGTTATTGGCCGGCCCATATTAGTGCCCAAGTCCGGACCCAATTTGTATAACCTAAAATTGAGTTCTCTCTCAATCATCATTATTTTCACCTGAAACTGAGAAAAGAGAAAAGCTGCGCAAGCAGCTATGGATGCTGAAACTGAGAAATTAAGAGGAACTCAGAATTCGAGAGACAAACAGAGATGATGAGAAGATGATGGTGATGTTGTTGTTGATCTCAGGAAGAAGAACAAGAAATCATGTCATCGAGATGAGAAAAAGGGGATCTGAGATTTACAGAAATTGAAGATGGAAGAATCTGTTTAAAGAACATGAAATTGGAGCTGGGTTCAGTTTAAATTCGAAATTGCAGTTAGGGTTTGCCGTTTCTATGAATCATATGGGTTTTGTGGCTCGAATTACTGTTAGATCTTGGTCTCGATTGAGATTGAATTGCTGCTGATGAATTGAAGATTGAGAGTTCTTGTGATGAAGAATGATTCGAGCAGATGGAATGGTGTCGATTTAAGGGTTGGTGATGAATTGATTAGTGAACTGAGATATGAAGCCGTTTCTGTCAGAGAACAAAGAGAATTGGTTGTGGTGGTGAACTCAGGGAAGAACAGTGGGTATCTGCCATGAATTAAGTGGGTATTTGGATGAATCGGAGACGGATTTTTGTTGGTGGTGAGATTCAGATGAAGATATAGAGGTTGATGTTTGAGATGTTGATTGTTGCTGTTGTTGGTTCAGAGAAGGATTATGTTGATATTCATGGGTGTGAGTGGAAGAAAGAAATGGCTGCAGTTTCAGTAGATTTGAAATTGAAGATGTTGTTGTTTTACAGGGACCGATGCTTGAGAATTAGATGTATGTCTAGGATGCAGGTTTGTTCAAGAAGATGAAATCTCTGTGGGTACTGTTAATGATGAATTTTGTGGAGTTTCAATACTAAAACTCAGTTAAGAACAATGCGGAATGAGTTGTGAAAGGAGGAGATTGATTGTGCAAGTGATGCAGCTGCAATTGGAGATGAATAGAGAAGGTTGATGCTATGGATTGATTGGGATACAGGTCTGGGCATCGCAGCTGAGCAGATGGCAAGAGTGCTGTTAAACCTGTGAAGTTGTGGGCTGAGTAGAGAAAATTAAAGCAACACTGAATGTGTTTGAACTGTTAGGTGTATGTGCTAGGATTTGAGCAGGGGAAGAGGGAAGAAAAATAGGTCGGAGTATGGCCTGGAAATGCTGTGAAACAGAGGAAACTTTGTCTAAATTTTCCCTCTGATGAGTCAACTCAGTGACCGATCCAGCTCACTTGTCTCAGACCAGTCAGCCGAGTTAGAAGCTGACTCGATAACTGACTCGGCTGACATCCCTTACTTTGACCCGATTGACTGACGATGACTGTTAGTTTGACTGTTAACTTAAACGGCACCGTGACGGAGAAAAAGATTCTGACGACCGGCAGCACTATTCCGGTGCCATTTCATTCCGGATTCTGGTGATCCTAAGAACTATTCCGGCGACCCAAAATTGTAGCTTTTTGTGTGGATTCTTCTCATGGGTGTGAAGACTTAGACTTGAATTAGATGAAGAATTGGGCTTGGATATGGAAAGAGCTGATGGAAGGTTTGGAGAATTGGACTTAAAATTGGAATTAGGCTCAAATTGGGAAAGTGGTGTTATTATGGAATGAGGATTCTATTCCTAAGAAGATTGCTAGGAAATTGAAGCCTATAAATAGAGAAGTTCTCTATACAACTTTGACACACCTTTTACACACACAACACTTCTCTTTTCTTTATTCTTTGTGTGAACTTCTTAGCATGAGTAGCTAATTTTATTGATTGAGGATTAATTCCTAGTTCTTGATATGTTTTGAGTTTTGTTTTAAATCTACTTTGAAGTTTTCACATGATTATCGTTTGTTTATACTAATAGGAATGTTTATACATTCATGGTTGATTGATAGGTCGTTTAGGATGCATACTAAATTGATTTGTTAATTGATCTAAAGCTAGTGAAATTTAGGGGATAAGTAATCGTTTCTTAACTCTTTACATAAGTATCAAACACGAGACCTTGCGGAGGGATTACGTTGAGCAATTGTGTGTGGAAACAACGTTAGAAAGTATACCTTGAGCTAAGAGTCTAACTACTAATATCAACCTAATAAATTCATAAATCTTAATGCGTTTAACTAAATTACATCTTGAGTGAGCTACTACTAGGTGGTTTGGTGAATAGAATCTGGTAGTCGAGAACTTCCGTATCTGGTGATACTAGGGATTTAGGGGTTTAGTACTGAGCTAGCTGCTTTATCTACGGTTGGTGATAATCTGTGACTAATAAAAAATGGAAAAGAACATAACTTGAATCATTGTTTTGCAACGAAGAAGGATTCCCTGATCTAATCTCTCTTATTGATTTCAACTTTATCTTTTTAATTGCTTTGTTTATTCTTTTACTTTATAAAATCTAACACCCCCCATTTTTGTGACATTATAAGACAACTAAAACCTCTTCCTCCTCGTGGGAACGGTCCTTACTATCGCTATATTACTTGTTAATTAGTGAGAAAAATATTAATTAATTTTTTGTGGTTACGACACGCATCAAATTTTGGCGCCGCTGCCGGGGAGCAGCGGAGCAGCTTTAGTTGTTTTTATTTTATTTTCGTTTTATTTTTGCTTCTAATTTTTTTTTCTAGAATTTTTATTTCAGGTACCAGTTTTCCATGTATGGTGGACAAGAGCAAGCATATTACAACAATCAATACGGTTTTCAACCTCAACATTATGTCAACTTCCACCCATCCTTAGGATACACACTTTATGGATATTCTCATACGTATCAACAACCTTATGACGGGTATGTAAGTGAACAATCACTAGGAGGGAAGGATAGTAATGCTTCTAAATCTATGCGTGATCTCCTCGGTGTAAGGCAACCTAGTTTGAGGGAAATTGAGAGAATGTTCTATCAATTGATCGATGAAGGCCTAGCATCGGATGAAGAAATTCTTCAAACTAAAAGAGCTTTAAGAATGGAGCGTGAAAAACGTTATTATATGGGTTATGATGATGATTTTGAACCTCATGAAAATTATTGTAACAAGGATAAAGTTATTCCAACTCCGGATCATAATAACGATCCTTCACCTATTCAAAAGGAGGAGATTTGATGTGACTTGCCTATTGTTATAAATGGTGTAACACCCTCAAAAGAAGATCTTTTAATTTATACGGAATAAGATTTTATGAGAGAGGAATGGCCCGATTCTGATGACGAGGATGTTGAAGCGGTGATGCTTGAGAATGAAACCGAATTGAATGATTTTTTGGAAGACCCAATTGAACTTTCCAATGATTATAATGATGCCAAGACTTTGGTTAAGGAAGAAAACGACGAAGAATGGTTGCAAGGTTTGATAGAGGACCATGATATACAAGAGGTAAGTAATTCACTTGAATGTTTTAAGGATGAAGAGGATTCCGTAATACAAGAGATTGTGCAAGGTTTGTCTAACTCTTTGCATATTGATTCTTCTCCTTTACATCTTATTGGTTTGAATGTATGTGCTTCGAAAGTATTTTTGGATGATTTTGTTTCTAGATATCCACCATTGGAAACACTTGATGCTAACACTATGCAGGTTTGCCAAGAGAAATACATGGAAGTTCCCAAATTCTATGTTCTTTATACACTTCTGAGTGTGGACAAGAATAAGTGTGGGGGAAGTTTCCATCGAGCGATAATTTCACTATTGTTTTCTTGTGTTAACATTTGTATGGAGTTATTGTTTGCAAAACAGGTACTGTGGGTGGATCCCCAAATTTTCAGATTGTTAGTATATGGGGAGTGAATCTTACAAGAAGTCAAGTCGGGCCGTCGACTTTAAAACAAGCGCTTAATGGGAGGCAACCCATAGGTTTTGTATTTCTTATCCTTTTACTTTTTATTTTCTTTTTGTTTTGTTTATTTATTTATTTTTTCTTGTTCCATATCATGTTAAGATTTCCCACCTTGACTTTACTAGGACGATTCAATTACATTGAGGACAATGTAAGGTTTAAGTATGGGGGAGTGGTTAAGCATATTTAAAAAAAAAAATTTGCATAAAACCTCCAACTTGTAGAGATTTTAGAGTCACTAGAATACTTCTAGGTATGTTTACATAGAGAATTCTGACCGACATAACTGAACTTGGAAGTGTTAGGGAACTACTTTCGGATTTCTTGCTTGTTAGAGTGTTAAATAATGGATTTAATCATGCCGGTGATGCAGATTAGGAGCAGGGAGAAATGCATTATTAGAGTTGGTGATCAATCATTAGTGGAGACTACCCTATTTATATCATGCGAGGCACCGACCAGATTTATTTATAAATAACTAAAGAGCTTTCTTTTGAGTGTGTGTCATCGTACGTTAATTCCGGGTAGAATGGTGAGCTACCCAACCTCCCACCAATAAAAGCACTACTCTTTGATCTCTTGAGTGCTAATTTTGTCAATCATGAGGGTGACGTCTATAGATGAAAGCATCCTTCTTGTAGTTCGATTTGCAGTTAGCACCGTTCTCTTTCTCGACAACAACGGATCCATAGAAACACCATCATCATCAATAAGGGAGCGACATCAAAATCTACAAGGAAAGTTGAAAAAGTTCAAGGTTTACAAGCAACGGAACAAGAAAAGAGTAAATTTTATATCCAAGTAAAGCAACATATAATGAGCGGATTTTTATATATACATGTTGATGACTTACATATAAGGAGCGTAATTTTATATCCAAGTTGAAGACTTATTTACAAGAGCAAAGAAAAGCAAAAGGTGAGAATTATTGAAGTTTATGATTTCGAGACGATATAAGTTGTGAAGAATCAAGCGGTAAAGTACTTTTCCCACGACCATGGTTTGTTTTTATTTTCACTTTTGTTTTGTATTTTATTTCTCTTGTCTCTAAAAAAAAGTAAATTATAAAAAAAAAAATGAAAAAAAATGAAAAAAAAAAAGAAAAACGAGACAAGAAATTTTTTATTTTTGTTTTATTTAATAAGTCGTGGGGGAAGGAAAATCTATAAAGAAGTTTCAAGCGACAACGATTTTGAGGAAGAAAGTTACAAATTGTCAAGGATCTACGAAATTCAAAAGTTTATCATCAATAGTTGAAGCCGAAGACGAAGACCAGGAAGATGAAGACGAGGAGCGAAATATGTTTCTATTGGATGCCGTGAGAGTGGTGTTATCATCATTGGCGATCGGATGTGAAGGTGAGTAAGTAATCTCATCCTCGATAATAGTGATTGATTTCCTTTCTTAGAGATCGTCATAAAAATGGTTTTTCAAAATGTTAAAAGATGTGGGTTTTTAAAATATTTCGGAAGTTTTCCTTCCCACCATTCAACGTGTTGCAGGATTTCTCTCTTCATTCCTACCTGCACACATGTGAGAACCATAAAAGTACGTCCTTTGAGTGCAATTTCATAAAACCCTTTTTGGTGAGGCAGAAGTCGAGGCGAAATGCTTATTGATCGCTCTCAAACACGCGTTCTCTCATTATGGTGTGGTTATTTCTCACTCAACATTTAAGAATGAGAATATGTTCTTTAGTATTTCTAACTTCTTATTACTAGCATGCAGAAACTCTATGTCTTCATAACTCTTTGGATGCTTGGGACGCTGGAAAGGTTTGAAATTGGAGTGGATTTTATTTGATTTGCTCGAGGACTAGCAAAGTGTAAGTGTGGGGGAATTTGATAGGGTGTAGAATACATCCTATTTATTATCTATTGTTTATGCTTTCTCTGCTATTTTTCTTGTAAATTATGTATTTTACGCATGCTTTTGAGTTATTAGGTATTTTGGAGTCGCACGGAGGATAAGAAGAAGAAATCACCCAATTTGTGCGAAATGGGAAATATTGTCATTTCATAGGCGAACACTATCTGGAGTCCATTCAATGTTAAGGGGCAACCCACTTAAGTGTTTAAAGCACCCGGTTAGACACTCAAGGCACCTAAAGATAGCTTGAGATGTTATTGGCCGGCCCATATTAGTGCCCAAGTCCGGACCCAATTTGTATAACCTAAAATTGAGTTCTCTCTCAATCATCATTATTTTCACCTGAAACTGAAAAAAGAGAAAAGCTGCGCAAGCAACTATGGATGCTGAAACTGATAAATTAAGAGGAACTCAGAATTCGAGAGATAAACAGAGATGATGAGAAGATGATGGTGATGTTGTTTTTGATCTCAGGAAGAAGAACAAGAAATCATGTCATCGAGATGAGAAAAAGGGGATCTGAGATTTATAGAAATTGAAGATGGAAGAATCTGTTTAAAGAACATGAAATTGGAGCTAGGTTCAGTTTAAATTCGAAATTGCAGTTAGGGTTTGCCGTTTTTATGAATCATATGGGTTTTGTGGCTCGAGAATTACTGTTAGATCTTGGTCTCGATTGAGATTGAATTGTTGCTGATGAATTGAAGACTGAGAGTTCTTGTGAGGAAGAATGATTCGAGCAGATGGAATGGTGTCGATTTAAGGGTTGGTGATGAATTGATTAGTGAACTGAGATTTGAAGCCGTCTCTATCAGAGAACAAAGAGAATTGGTTGTGGTGGTGAACTCAGGGAAGAACAGGGGGTATCTGCCATGAATTAAATGGGTATTTGGATGAATCGGAGACGGATTTTTGTTGGTGGTGAGATTCAGATGAAGATATAAAAGTTGATATTTGAGATGTTGATTGTTGCTGTTGTTGGTTCAGAGAAGGATTATGTTGATATTCATGGGTGTGAGTGGAAGAAGGAAATGGCTGCAGTTTCAATGGATTTGAAATTGAAGATGCTGCTGTTTTACAGGGACCGATGCTTGAGAATTAAATGTATGTCTAGGATGCAGGTTTGTTTAGGAAGATGAAATCTTTGTGGGTACTGTGAATGATGGATTTTGTGAAGTTTCAAGACTAAAACTCAGTGAAGAACAATGCGTAATGAGTTGTGAAAGGAGGAGATTGATTGTGCAAGTGATGCAGCTGCAATTGGAGATGAATAGAGAAGGTTGATGCTATGGATTGATTGGGATATAGGTCTGGGCATTGCAGCTGAGCAGATGGCAAGAGTGCTGTTAAACCTGTGAAGTTGTGGGCTGAGTAGAGAAAATTAAAGCAGCACTGAATGTGTTTGAATTGTTAGGTGTATGTACTAGGATTTGAGCAGGGGAAGACTGAAGAAAAATAGGTCGGGTATGGCCTGGAAATGCTGTGAAACAGAGGAAACTTTGTCTAAATTTTCCCTCTGATGAGTCAACTCAGTGACCGATCCAGCTCACTTGTCTCAGACCAGTAAGCCGAGTTAGAAGCTGACTCGATAACTGACTCGGCTGACATCCCTTCCTTTGACCCGATTGACTGACGATGACCGTTAGTTTGACTGTTAACTTAAACGGCACCGTGACGGAATATTCCGTGACTGAGAAGAATATTCTGGCGACCGGAAGCACTATGCCGGCGCCATTTCAGTTCGCTTTCCGGTGATCCTAAGAACTATTCCGGCGACCCAAAATTGTAGCTTTTTGTGTGGATTCTTCTCATGGGTGTGAAGACTTAGACTTGAATTAGATGAAGAATTGGGCTTGGATATGGAAAGAGAAGATGGAAGATTTGGAGAATTGGACTTAAAATCGGAATTAGGCTCAAATTGGGAAAGGGGTGTTATTATGGAATGAGGATTCTATTCCTAAGAGGATTGCTAGGAAATTGAAGTCTATAAATAGAGAAGTTCTCTACACAACTTTGACACACCTTTTACACACACAAGACTTCTCTTTTCTTTATTCTTTGTGTGAACTTCTTAGCATGAGTAGCTAATCTTATTGATTGAGGATGAATTCCTAGTTCTTGATATGTTTTGAGTTTTGTTTTAAATCTACTTTGAAGTTTTCACATGATTATCGTTTGTTTTTACTAATAGGAATGTTTATACATTCATGGTTGATTGATAGGTCGTTTAGGATGCATACTAAATTTATTTGTTAATTGATCTAAAGCTAGTGAAAGTTAGGGGATAAGTAATCGTTTCTTGACTCTTTACATAAGTAGCAAACACGAGACCTTGCGGAGGGATTACGTTGAGCAATTGTGTGTGGAAACAACGTTAGCAAGTAGACCTTGAGCTAAGAGTCTAACTACTAATATAAACCTAATAAATTCATAAATCTTAATGCGTTTAACTAAATTACATCTTGAGTGAGCTACTACTAGGTAGTTTGGTGAACAGAATCCGGTAGTCGAGAACTTCCGTATTTGGTGATACTAGGGATTTAGGGGTTTAGCACTGAGCTAGCTGCTTTATCTACGGTAGGTGATAATCCGTGACTAATAAAAAATGGAAAAGAACATAACTTGAATCATTGTTTTGCAACGAAGAAGGATTCTCTGATCTAATCTCTCTTATTGATTTCAACTTTATCTTTTTAATTGCTTTGTTTATTCTTTTACTTTATAAAATCTAAAACCTCCCTTTTTTGTGACATTATATCGCTATATTACTTATTAATTAGTGAGAAAAATATTAATTAATTTGTTGTGGTTACGACACGCATCAATATACACCGATTATGCTGCACTGAAATTCCTTCTTTCTAAGAAGGATGCTAAAGCTCGTCGCATTCGATGGATATTGTTATTGCAGGGATTCGATCTCGAAATTCGAGATAAGAAAGGTTCCGAGAATGTGGTTGCTGATCACTTGTCTAGATTAAATGTTGAGTCTTTTGATGAGTCCGTACAGATTAGAGAGTCTTTTCTTGATGAACAATTAATGCTTTTGTCTGAGTATCCTTGGTTTGCTGACATTGTGAACTATGTTTCCACAGAAAGAATGCCTTCGCATTGGTCTAAACAAGACCGTTCTAAGTTCTTGGCTGAAGTTAAATACTTCTTTTGGGATGACTCGTACCTGTTTAAGTACTGCCAGGACCAAATCATTAAGAAATGTGTCCCCAACAGTGAACAAAAAGATGTGATATCTTTTTGTCACAACCAAGCATGTGGTGGCCATCTCGGTGCCAAGAAAACTGCTGCAAAATTCTTGCAGAGTGGGTTTTATTGGCCATCATTATTCAAAGACTGCCATGCTTATTGTATTTCTTGTGAACGTTGTCAGAAACTAGGAAGTATTTCCAAGAGAAACATGATGCTATTGCACCCTATTTTGATTGTTGAACTGTTTGATGTTTGGGGAATTGATTTCATGGGTCTGTTTCCGAATTCTGAAGGTAAGCTATACATCCTTGTTGTTGTTGATTATGTTTCTAAGTGGGTAGAAGCAGTTGCGACCAAAACAAATGACCATAGGGTGGTTCTGGCCTTCTTAAATGAAAACATATTTTCTCGTTTTGGCACACCTAGAGTTATAATTAGTGATGGTGGTTCACATTTTTGCAATAGGTCTTTTGAGTCATTAGTTCGCAAGTATGGCATAACTCATAAAGTCGCAACCCCATACCATCCACATACCAGTGGCTAAGTAGAGGTTTCTAATAGGGAAATTAAGCACATTCTAGAAAAGACTGTTAACCCGTCTAGGAAAGATTGGTCATTACGATTGAATGATGCTTTATGGGCCTATAGAACAGCATATAAAACCCCTATTGGCATTTATCCGCACAGACTTGTGTATGGCAAACCTTGTCATTTACCTGTTGAACTAGGACATCGAGCATATTGGGCAGTTAAGAAACTTAACTTTTCTCTTGATAAGCAGGCACCCAACGAAAACTCCAACTCAACGAGTTGGAAGAATTGAGGAGTGATGCTTATGACAGTGCAAAGATGTACAAAGATAGAATGAAGGTGTTCCATGACAAGCGCATTTTGCGCAAGTCATTCACACCTGGACAGAAAGTTTTATTGTACAACTAACGTTTGCATCTTTTTCCAGGTAAATTGCGTACTAGATGGACATGCCCATTCATGGTGCAAACAATATTCCCTCATGGATCTGTAGAACTCGAAGATGTGGCAGCTAAGAACGTCTTCAAGGTCAATGGGCAGAGACTGAAGCCGTTCCTTGAACCAATCCCACCTGAAATTGAGACAAGTTAGACAACTGATTTGGAGGACCCTGTCTATCTGGATCGTGGTTCACCCTTGTACATACCAGGTTTATAATTCCATTTTCTGTCTTTTGCTTTCTTTCGGTTTCAGTTTGATAGGCTACTTTTTGTTGTATATAATCTCTGTTTTGTTTTTGTGATATCTACCTTGCTGCTCGACTGTCTGGTTTGGCAAACACTTTTTGGATCCGGTACTCTCTAACCTTTCTTTATCTTCATGAACTTCATGGAATGTTAAAACTTTGTGAATCCTTAGAAATATTGAGGACACTGTTTAACATAGTCTTGGGGGTACAAGTAGATATCACATGATCTTTGCAGAAATTTGGTATGTTTGAATCTTGTGAATTGATAATATCTTAGAAAAAATAAAAAATGGAGCTCATTTACCTTGAGTTGTGATACCTGCATGTATGATATCTTAGGGTTCTTGATCTAGATGATGAGGTACTAGTTTGATATATTTATGATTCTAGCACTACAACATGTAAGTTCGATTAACATTTTTTTTTTGAAACTTTTTGAACATGTGATTTGAAAACGCACTTGCACTATTTGTCAAGCATGTATAGCGCCTGATTTGCATAATCCGGTAGATTTCCATTCATCTAGAATACCGATGAGACTTGACTAGCTTTTTCTTTGGTCGGCTGGGATAGTAGTTGGTGTATACGTTATGAAAAGCGACCTTTGAATGTTACTGTGTGCATCGAAAAGGGCTACCTCTTGCCAAAGTGTCATGTAATGTGTTGTTATGTTTTCCATGTAAAGTTGTTGCGTCATGATGTGTTTGTATCTCTCATTTTTACAAAGTCAGTTGAAAAAAAAAATAAAAAATAAAAAAAATCAGAAAAAAAAGAAAGAAAGAAGAAGTATCCATTGTTTGTTATGTTCTGTTTCAGAGTTAAAGTTCTTCTCTTTCCTCAAATTAAGAGAGTAGTCAATGTAAATATGAAGTCAATGTTCGTTGTTGTTATATGTTGTAAATGGTCTTGTAATAAGCAAGGGAGGGTGTATGCCATCGATGTACAAAACGGGTAAGCTGAAATATCACATACACTTTAGGTGAACATTCACATCTCCCGTAAAGCTAGCTTGTCTTTGAATCGGTTCAACTATATTTTAGTATTGGCAGTCATGACTTAGGTTGATAAATCAGTTGCTATGCATGTTCACGATAGAATTACACCTTACACTCTGATCACATGTTAACTAGTCGACCTCTTGGATTTCAAAATGATTTTTTGTGTGCTGGAATCAGTGTGTGTCACGTGTACCTTTGAAAGATAGATTGACATATCCAATTGTTGTGAGCTAAAACTAAATGCATGTATCACTTTCATGGAATCTGAGCTTACATTTTGTCCTAAGAACTTTTTGGATATATTCTGGTCTGCGCCAGTGGCGTAGGTAGGCCTTTCTTTTGGTTTTGTGTTTTACTCGAGGAAGAGCAAAAGATAGGTTTGGGGGTATTTGATGGGCACCTAATATTGCATACATTCTTATCATTTTGTAGGTGTTTATGGAATTTTGTTGCACGAATTCTCTATACTTATGCCAAATTATATATTTTGTATCACTTGTTCGTTTGCGAGTGAAGTTTGTGGTAATTGTCACTAATTTCTTGTTTTGTATTACTAGGGGAGAGAAAAGAATGATCTGAACATGTGCTATGAAGGAAATGGAGCTACAATGCCCTGTCAAGCTAGATACTAAGTCGATGTTAGGAAAACACGTATAGTGAAGAACGCAGCCAAGGTGCCAGCAGACTTGTGAAGCTAATGGACCTGCTAGTGAAACATAAATGTAATAAGAAGAAATCAATGGGCCATAATCCAAGTGATACCCATGATGGGAGTTAAAGAAAAGAAGCTTAGCCCAAGCTTCATTCTCATATACCAAAGCTAAACCTTCATTCCAAACAAACAGACCCCTAATCCTCATTTCACTTTCTCCTTCACCCCCGACAACACAACATCAAATGTCAAAACCTATCTCTCTACCCCAATCTCATCGACAACCATATCCCTCTCCCTGTCAGTTTTCAGAACTCATCACCCATACCTCTATCAACATCTTTTCCCTTTGTCAGACTAGTTGCTTACTATCCTCAAATGTTTCAATCAAAACCCTAGGATATGAAATACAAAAATTAGGTCGGCTATTTTCTTTTCAAAAGTGACAGGATAACAAGCAATTGGTTTGAATTTTGTTACTCTCTGCAAACACCATCAACAGCAGCGCGCAATCGATGGAAATAGGATGGTTATGACAATCAAGCTACTGGCGTGAATTAGGGCTGAATCTAACTTCTCTGCAACACCGACAAAATCAATCAATTGGGTGAAGATAAAGAAGTGGCAGTACATGAATGAATATGATTACATAGTGGTGAGTTTTCGAGAAACAAAATCCCAAATATTATAATGTGTTTCTGTTGAGAATAGGGATTGAAAAGTGGGGGAGAAATCTGTGTATAAATAGGGGTTGTTATGATGTATTTTGAAGGCATGCAGTGAGAATGGTTTAAAATACTCTTAATTAATTTCATTGGTGCTGAGTGTTCTTGAAAAATCAGTTTGAAATATAATAGAGTTCAATTTCATCAATGAGATTATCTATATTTGAATTCTATTTGTCTCTTGTTCTCAATATGTTCTAAATTCTTAGATAGGGCATAGATGAAGTCCTTAACTTACTACTAGATGGTTCATGTTTTCATTATTGTTCTTGTTGTGCTTTACTGAGTTAAGAGATGTTTAACTTTTGTGATGCAATGTACTACTTTCACCTAGTATATCATGTATCCTAGGTTGTTAGAACACCTGTATATTGCCGCATCAACTTATGTTTAATTGATATATTTAATATTTGATTAGTTGTGTTGTAAGAAGACATCTAATACTAGGGATTAATGCTTTAGTTGACGTTAAACTATCCATCTGTGGAACCCTCTTGGAAAGGCGAAAGACTCGTATCTTCACCGCTGATCCGTTATAAGGGAAAATAACAATTTCTGTTGCTGAATTTCTAGTAGAGGTTAAGTGATGAAGAGGAGAGAAGAATAGAACAAGGTTACGGTTCTAGTACTTCAAGCTCGGCCGTAAGTATATAAGAAGAAGATAGAGGTAGGAGTTAAAATATGAACAACAACAAATCCAGATGGAAGTCTAGAGGTAAGTCTAGGGGAGATCTCAATACCGGTCTAGAAGTGTTGTTGAGTGTTGGGCGTGTAAGAAAGTAGGACACTACAAGCGCGATTGTCCAGAAAACAAAGGTGTTAATAATGGTGAAAACAAAGGTAATCAAGAAGAGGTCAACGTAGTTGCTGCTGTAGAACCGATGAAGGTCCTTGTTGATAAAAAGAAGGTGATGACGGAAGGTTTTCTACTACTCTCTGAGGACAAGCAAGATGAGTCTTGGATTATAGACTCGGGAGCTTCTTTCCATGCGACAGGTGATAAGAGTATTATGATCTCTTATAAAGAATGATACTATGGCCAAGTATTCTTGGGTGACGGTGAAGCATGCGACATCATTGGTTTGGGTGATGTGATCTTGAAAGTCAACGGTTCGACATGGAAATTGAAGGATGTACGACACGTTACAAATTTGAAGAAGAACTTGGTGTATGTGGGCCAAGTTTGTGATGATGACTATGAAGTTGTGCTTACGAAACACAATTGGAAAGTGAAGAAAAGAGCTATGGTATTAGCTCATGGAGTTAGAGTCGGTACTCTATACCGGACTTCAGATGGAACTACTTTAGCAGTGACTAGTAGTGGTGAAGACACTAACTTATGTCATAGAAGATTAGGACACATGAGTGAGAAGAACATGAAGATTTTATGTTCGGGAGGATATCTACCTAAGGTGAAGTCTGTTAATATGAGTTTTTGTGAAGACTGTGTTCTTGGAAAACAAAAACGGGTTAGTTTCAGCACAGGAGGAAGAGACTTGAAAAGTGTAAAACTTGATTTGGTTCACACGGATGTATGGGGACCAATTGATGTTGCATCTCACAGAGGGTTCCAATATTATGTCATCTTTATTGATGATCACTCAAGGAAGGTGTGGCTTTACTTCATGAAGAATAAGTTCGAGGTGTATGAAGTGTTTAAGAAGTGGAAAGCTTTGGTTGAAACAGAAACTGGTCTGAAGTTGAAGTGTCTAAGGTCAGACAACGGTGGTGAGTATGACAAAACAGAATTCTTACAGTTATGTGCTACAAATGGAATTTGTTTGGAGAGGACAATTCCAAGGACGCCACAGGAGAATGGAGTAGCAGAACGTATGAATTAGACGTTGAATGCACGTGCTAGGTGCATGAGGTTGCAGTCTGGTTTGCCCGAGACCTTGTGGGCACATGCAACAGAGACGGATGCTTATCTAATCAATAGGACACCTAGTAGTCCATTAGATATGAAGATACCAGAGGAGGTTTGGACCGGAAAAAAGGTAAATCTTTCATATTTGAAAGTTTTTGGTTGTGTTGGTTATGTTCATCTTAGTCCCGGTGAGAGGTCTAAGATAGGTGCTCAAGCAAAGAAGTGTATATTTCATGGTTACGGAAATGACGCTTTTGGGTATAAACTTTGGGACTACGAGGGTCACAAAGTTATTAGAAGTAGAGACGTCACTTTTAATGAGAATGAGCTGTACAAGGACAGGAATAAAACACAAGTTGAAGATGTCGGATCAAGCAACGTCGATAAGGAGTTGTATATCGATATTTATGATGTTTCTGGAAAAAGTGTGGTACAAGAAGGGCAAGGTGTTCTTGACGGAAGAGAAGTACAAGGTGAAGAGACTTCTGCTACAGTGGGAGTTACTCCTATAGTTCCACAAGAAGTACAAAGATCATCAAGAACTCCAAAACCAAACCCAAGGTATGCTATGAATTATCTATTACTTACGGATGGAGGTGAACCTGAAGATATTAAATAAGCACTAGCGGCTGATGATTCAGGAAAGTGGAAAATTGCTATGGAAGATGAGATGAATTCACTTGAGGAGAATGACACTTGGGTGTTAGTAAAATTACCAAGAGGTAAGAAGGCGTTGCATAACAAGTGGGTTTATCGGATGAAGTCTGAAGCAAATGGAGATATTCACTACAAAGCGAGGTTGGCTGTGAAAGGTTTCCAGCAAAAACCTGGTGTTGATTACGACGAGATATTTTCTCCAGTTGTGAAGATGACTACTATTTGAGTAGTGTTAAGTCTAGTGGATTCTGAAGATCCCTACCTTGAACAGTTGGATGTAAAGACAGCTTTTCTTCACGGTGACCTAGATGAAGAAATTTACATGAAGCGGCCAAAAGGATTCATAGTAAAAGGCAATGAAGAGATGGTGTGCAAGCTAAAGAAGAGTTTGTATGGTTTAAAACAAGCCCTGAGACAGTGGTACAAGAAGTTTGATAACTTCATGCATAGAGGTCGTTACTCACTGTGTAATGCAGATCATTGTTGTTACTTCAAAAGGTGTGGTTCTGACTACACCATATTGTTACTGTATGTGGATGATATGTTGGTTGCCAGAACATCTCTACAAGAAGTTGAGAATTTGAAGAAACAATTAGCAAGTGAGTTTGCTATGAATGATCTTGGTGAAGCAAATCAGATTCTTGGTATGAGGATCATAAGAGACAGAGCTAAGGGTGTACTTATGCTCAGTCATGCTAAATATATTGAACGAGTGTTGAAAAGGTTCAATATGGAGAATGCTAAACCAATTAGTTCTTCACTTGGAAGTCAAATTCGTCTTTCAAGTATGCACTGTGCGAAGACAAATGAAGAAAAGGAGTACATGGCTAACGTACCATATTCTTCGGCGATTGGGAGTCTAATGTATGTTAGGGTGTGCACGAGACCAGATATTGTACACGCAGTGCGAGTAATGAGTAGATATGCAAGCAACCCAGGAAAACAACATTGGGAAGCTGTGAAGTGGATTCTCAGGTATTTGAGAGGTAACACAAACATACCATTGTGTTATGGAAAAGGTGGTTCTACCTTGAGGGATTATGTGGATGCAGACTTCACAGGTGATGTAGATAAAAGGCGAAGTACGACCGGTTATGTTTATACTATGGGGTCAGCTGCAGTGAGTTGGAACTCACGGTTACAAAAGCTGGTAACATTGTCTACTACGAAAGCGGAGTACGTAGCAGTAACAAAAGCGAGCAAGGAGATGATTTGGTTATGAGGTTTGTTAGATGAGTTGGGAAAGGAACAACGAGATAGTGTCATGTTTAGCGACAGTCAAGGCGTTATACATTTATCCAAGAACTCAGCCTATCATGTTAGGACGAAGCATATAGATATTCATTATCATTTCATTCGGGATCTCTTAGAAGAAGGAGAGTTGAAGCTCGAGAAGATTCTTGGTTCGAAGAATCCGGCAGATATGTTTACCAAGGGAGTTACATCAGACAAGCTAAAGCTCTGCAAGGCTTTAGTTGGTCCCTCAGAATGAGGATCTGGGAGGGGAGCCGCACTAACATGAAGATGTTTTAGCACCGTCAAATCCAAAGTTGAAGAAAAGAAGAATTGAAGACAATCAATGAGTCTTCAAAGTGAGAGATTGTTAGTTATTGAAGACTAATTATTATTTCCTAAAGTTAGCCGTGGTTATTTAGGGAAGGGGTTTCCTAAACCGGCTAGGATTTTTGGTGTCCAAGTTTGTAACCTATATAAATAGGTAATTAGTCCCTGTAGAATTGTATTGTGTAGAAAACGATTAAGAGATCGGTGAGAGATTTCTTGTATAGCTTTTAGGGCTAAAGTTAGGGTTTCGTGGTGAGAGCATATTGGTGAGGAACAAGAGACAAGGTTATCGTCTCGGGTAATTGGTTTGCTGGAATTCACACGACGTTGTAATCGTTTTTCTTCATAGTGGATTTGAGTTGGTGCGGCTCAAAGTGGACGTAGACAATATATACACGTTGTATGTATTGGTTGAACCACTATAAATCTTGTGTCTTGTGAGTTGATTTATCTTTCTCGTATTTTCATAGTTACTTGTGCTTGGTTTACTTATTATTCATCATAATATCTCAAGATCTGTTATTTCGCTGTTGTCAGTGATTTCCTAAAAAAATCCTGACAATCACAAGATTCATGAATCGGTTGTCAAAATTGAAGTAAATAGGTTTTACCTTACAGAGTTTAGAATTAAAAACTGGATTTTGAATCAACAACCGGGCTAAAACACGGTGGGATCAAAAACCTTGGAATGATCCGTTTGACATGGATGAGGACCGTTGGAAGCAGTTTGATGATGATGACGACGAACAAGACGATACTCCCCCTAACGTTCCCCCTAACATAATCGAGCCTTGTAAAGGCATTACGGTTATCGGTAGAGAGAGAATTCCTTTACGGGATTTCTTAAGAGGTGAAAAAAATCGTAAAATTGGAAGTGTTTCTCCTTTATCTGACTTGTTATCCGGTGACGAAAATCGGGTGGCATCCTTCGGACTAACAAAGATGGATGGATCCGGCACCAAAGAGGAAGGAGCTTTACAAGTTTTATTCAATATTAACAAGTATATGCCTAAGAAGCAGCAGCAGGAGGCAGAGAAAAACTTAGATTCCTTCAAATACTACCTCGAGTAACATATTCTCTTGTTGTTTTTTGTACGACCTAGATCGACTTGTTTTCTTATTTTTCTTAAAAAAATTGTTTCTGGTACTGGTCTTACATGTGTAATCTGTGCATCATTGATATAATTCAATTCCGATTTTCATAGAGTCAAGAACTTGTAAGGCTCAAGTATACACAAGGAAGTCTCTAAGCTAACCAGCCGTACTAGAGATTGATTGAACTAGTTAGTAGCTATTGAAAATCAAACCATCATGTATGCTCACTTTGTCACATAACTTGAGACCTTTTAAGAATTTGATAACAATGACCTGAGTTCAAAATCATAGTGCCACCTCCGTTTTCCGAAATAGATACTATCATTTTTTGGCCTAGGGAGTAGTATTTATCTAACTACACCCAAAATCTACAGAGAACTAGTGCAATGTCGACATCATGAGGACTCCAATTCACAAGTGTGTATGAACTTATGGAAGATGTCAAATACAAGCTTAAAATTGTGGAATGTAAACCATAAAATCACTTTCAGGCCCGTACTCTTCTGCATTCGTTTTAATCCATGTCTTCAGCCATTTATCAGTGAATGTGAGCAAGAAAAACCTTGTTTAAAGTTCAAAACAAGGGAATCTTGAGCTCTCTGATGAGACTATGTCAAACCATAGACAAGCTGTCCCAGCAAGTCCTTGGAAAAGAGAGTATGCATGTTCAGATTCTCTTTCCTGATCGACTCCCACGAGCTTTGGTGCATTTTGATATAGAAAACTTGTGAAAGCCATTGCTCTTTCAATATATATACTTTCTCCTGTTAGACGATATAGCGATAGGAATGCATATGCATTTCCGCTTACACCATCTGCCAGTCCTACTTTTCTTACTAACCCATTCTTCCAAACAACTTCTCCTGCTTCTATAGCCCCGTCACGGAACTCCCTGTCCCCTGAAAATACCTGTGGAAAAGCACTACTGCATGCAAAACCTGAATCCTTGCACAATATTCCAAACCTTTAATCCACCAATTATCTAAACAGATTCTTCTATTTTGTTTTTTGTATTGGCTTCTCCGCCACAGTGTTATAGCCTTCTATGATTACCTATGTGCACTAAAATTATTGATTTCTTAATGATTTCCACCTACGTTCAATTTCAGTTCATACTTTCATTTGCTGTTAAAATTACTGTACTATAGAAACAAAACAGAAACAGAAAGGACTAACCTGTGCAGCCTTGCATAGGGTAATGGCCATACCCGTGGCACCATGTGACCACTGCACCAACTTATCCCCGGGGTTCCCTTCGCTTACAGGATAATTGCCACTCTGTTGGAACCTGTTTCTCATCATGTACCTTAAGGTCTCTTTAACATCTTCAGCATCATCAGCTGACAGCGGGAAGTGTAGTAAAACCTGAAGGATTCCAGCAAGACCATGAGCTGCACCCCAATACCTAGTCCCATGCCATCTATACATCAACGGGCACCCAGTATGATTTAATGCCCCTGCTCGACCCCCAGCCAGCACGGCTTCCACGATTGGTATGAGAAGGTCCTTAGGGATAGTGTCTTCTCCGAGATGCTTGTTAATGAATAATGCAGACCAAAGAAATCCAGCTCGGCCATATAGAAGTTCATATGACATTCCAAAACCGCCTTCCTCGGGCCCAGCAGGGAGTGCTCTCTCTTGTGCTACCTAATCATTATAAGAAAACCCTGTCAAGTTTGGCTGACTAACCAAAATCACAAAATTATAGTAGGTTATCTGGGTGCAATTGAACTCTAAACCATTGCCTACTACCCAGCTGGTCCATGTGAAGTGCAATTTGGGTACAATTTACAATCCAACACAGTGAAGGTTAATGGACGCCACACCAATGGGTACAGTACATCCAGCCAAAAATTGCAGATCCAGGACCATGGAGAGTGAACAGAAACTGAAGGTTATATGGCAGGACTGCCCTCATGATACAGCTTTCACAAAAGTTAATTCTAAATTTTGGACCAATTTCAAAGTCAGAGGTATCTTAATGCCAGAAGCAACGGATATCTGCTTTCTTCACATGTCTCACACAGGACCAGTTAAGAGAACTAAATCACACATGATGGAAATTAAAGACAGAAACTGACACGACTTTTGAGATGAATTATGCAGTTAAAAAAGTTAAAGTTCAGTAGCGAATAACCAAAACTCCAAAAAGCTACGTATAAACAAGTGGATGATAGCTCAGCATTTTTCGAATACTCCATGATCCTAGTATGTCAACATACAGATGACCTTCGGGAATAATCAGTGATCTAATTCCTCCCAGTCCCAATTAACCTAAGTATCCTGCTACTTGGCTGAGAGTCTAATAGTGCAGGCGTCCGAGTTCTGCGGCCGCCATAGTACATGGACAGGATCTAAAATACTATTTTATCCGTAATTTTCTCCAGAGCATCAGTCCCTTACCCATTATCTCAGCTAACATAATCTAACTCGCATCTTCACAGAACAAAAATCATAATTTTCAAATTATGCATATAAACAGTGGTTTCAATTACAAAATGATAATCAGCATCAATGAAGAAGAAATAGACAAACAAATATTGTGTTATCAAATCAATAACGATAATAATATGCTATGCCATTTTTGAAATGGCGAAGGTTCCAATACAGTTTGATTTGACCCATGCTTTTTGTTGGCACTAATAAGAAATTTTGCAGCTGGTCGGGTAGCATCATCATTCCCCTTGTGTTTGATCCTTACTCTCTACCCATTATCCATCCAACAAACAAACTAGCTAAATAGGTTTTGGCAAGCAACTGAAATGAGGATATATCACATGCCCACTAGTAAATTTCATATACAGATTGAGCAAGAAGAAAAACACTGTTACCCTTCTATTTACTAGAATTAAAGAAGTGGCAGTTATGATATGAAAACAAAATCATAGGTGTTCTTAAAGTTTGTGTTTTTGAAAACCCTCCATGAAATTGTGCATGCCTCGTGTATAATTCAAAAAGGATTTAGTAGTAACGTTAAGGAACACCGGGCCTAGTATATCAGCAGATTAGGAACATGCTTGTCTGAATCATTAAAGGTGTTTGGAATGTGTATTCCTTCTTCCCCACATTCCGCAACCATTCACTGTACAAGAGATAAGCTACTGCATAACCATTATTGCAGTAGATGCTCTTACATTTAATAATTTAAGACATAGTACACATAATGCATGTGCTATCCTACCAGGCTACCACTGATAGACTGTAAATGTTTGTTTAAGTAGAAAAACCTAGAGATCCTTCACATTCCGGTTCAAATATACTTTTCACCGAAGTAAAAGAAAATTATATTAATACCTAGACTTACCTGAAGGAAAAGGTCCAAGAACAGGCTCCGCTTTTGAAGGTCATTTCTGTAATTAGCGGTCACAACCCCAAGTGCATATACTCCTCCACTTCCACACAAAAATGTCAAATGCCTGCAATCCACAAAATAATTGTCTAAATCAGAAATTTAGCATAACCACCCTTCACCATTGGTTGTCAAAGGACTGCGCTTTGACGCGTCTCTGTCAGGACCAACTTTTAATATCTCTTTTACATCATACTATAATGGGCTCATTTCAAAACAATTTTCACATTATTGGCTTTTTCCGTGTCTTCCCCGTTTTCCCCGTGCGACAACAACGATGAGCTGATTCTTTTCGATGAAGTACAAAGTGATTTTGGGATCAAATTTGATGGCCATTTTCGTCGTGACGCTCTCTATGCGAATATGAGATTGCAATCCTAAAAACAGACTTCCTTACTTTTTAAAAACAATATCCGTAAGTATGGTCTATACTCTATAGTGTCTCGTTTAAAAGTTATTCGATTCTAATTTCTGAGTGGGTGGAGCCCATCACTGTATGTAATCTTCTTTTCTGATAGCTTAACTTGAACCAACTAATTAATTATACAAGAAAATTCCAGTAAAGAAGGTTAGTTACAAAAAACTAATTCAGGCAACCGACCTTTTAGAAGTGCTTGCAGTAAACGCAGCACAAGAATCAACAATCTCAGTGCACAATAGCAAGTCATTCTGATTTCCGGTAGCTTCATATGATCTCAAACAAGTAAAAACTGTACCAAGTAAACCTGTATACACCGTTGGATCAACACAACCCTTCTTTCTACCATTTGCTTCTCTCCAAGTAGCTTCCGCTACCTAAAAACCAACAACCAGAAAAACTGATTACAGTCACTAGAAAAATAAAACTATCATTTAATTCATATTCTAATTGATACTAACTTGACCTTCACTACACAGTTGAGGTAGAGTAGAGAAATTAAGTTGATACCTGGTCTTTAAGAGAAATAGCTGATTTGAGAAAAGCTTCAGAAGGAAGTGACAAATTTCTGTATATAGTCAAGTCTTCCATCTGTACTGATTCAAGCCTTTGATCATCATGGTCACCATGATCATCTCTACTACTGCTACCGCCTTGTGTTATTGTTGATCCTAATTCAATTACTGAAGATGACACTTTTTTTATATTTTCCTAGTACTCTCTTGCCATTTCTTTTTCTGTTTCTCTCACTCCTGTGCTTTTTATATATAGAGTAAAAAGAGAATAGAAAGTAAAAGAGTGTGTCACGTATATGAATAAAGAAAGCCGTGTCCCCTTCCGAATGAGGTACGCCAGTCATGTCGTGAGGTTTACCTCAGAGGTGTCATGTGTTTCAGGTGCCACGTCCATTTATTAGATAAAAAATCCTACCGTGTTTCCTTCATATAGTCATGTGTTTCCCATTGGACTCGTTGGACGGTTGAATGTGCTATTTGGATGTCTCCGAGATAGACACCACATAAGAAGTGTCAGGAGTCGGATGCAAGGAGTTACTTCATATAGTCGGAGACATTCTTAAGGTACTTCAACCTTTCAGAAGGAATAAAATGCAATGAAGGAAAAAAAATGCCTTCATATAGTCGGAGACACCACGTATCTCTGCAAACATGTGAGGTGGTAAGTTTTAGGACGTCCTCCCTCCTCGTTCAAATGTTCAAGTGTGATATGGCACTTTTAGAGCAATCACAGTCATGAGACGGACCAAATACCAAAAGCCAGACTAAAAGCCAAAAAAATTTGGTATTCTGGGTGTTCAAGCGCAATGGGGGACGACCAAAATTTGGTGAAGCGTAACTTATACGAACGCTTGGTGCAGACGGAACTTATACTCACGTTTCTTGACCGAGCGTTCTTTAAAATATGCGTCTGAATGAAACGGAGTTATTACGTGCGCCTGATTGAGGCGTAGGTATAGTTCACGCCTAACATGGGACGGCGATGGGAAGTGCGTCTACTGGGACGGAGAAGTTATGTGCGTCTGATACATACGGAGATAGAAAATGCGTATGACTCGGGCGGACATAGAAGGTGCGTCTGGGTAGGGCGGATATGGAAGGTGCGTCTGTGTTGGGCGGACATAGAAAGTGCGTCTAGTTCAGGCGTAGATGGATTGTGCGTCTAGTTCAGGCGTAGATGCAATGGCAGAACCAGTCAAGTTTTTGAGCATGTTAAGCTCTACCAAAACTGGAACTGTAGTCTTCAACACATTCCTCACTACTTCATCCTTGATAATTGCCTCGCAGACAACCGACTTACCACGTCCTTCAATCCAGTTTACAGCAGCTGGTTTCTTATCGGAACAAAAGTTCCCTACAAATGAATCCAAAGAAAAATCAAAAACCATAGATGCACAAAAAAAAGAGTGATACATCACCAAATTATAAGTAAAACTTTCCAAATAGATTACAGTCAAACACAATCTGGTAGGTATGACGGTGGTCACATGATTCAGAAAGAGAACGAACCAGATATTCCGATAACATCCATGTCGGGAAAATCAGCTTGAAGAAAATCCAAAACGTTCTGAACACCTTTAGAAACCATGTTCATCCCCATTGCATCCCTGTGCTGCAGCTGAATCTCATGTATAGATTCTTGCCAGCAATAGCACACTGAACTTTTTGGAGTCCTCCAAATCTGCTAGATCTGTAAAATATTGACAATAAGATCAATTAGTACAAAAACCAAACAAGTGTCCACCCTTACCAAGCCAAAACAAATTGCCCCTTTGTAAAATTTTCATCTCAAACTTCATACGTCAAACCCTAAATCTCAAATTAACACAACTTTACCGTTGTAAAAGAATAGAATCTCAATTACGTACACAAATCTAACCACCGACAGATTCAAATCAAAATCAAATCAAAATTTTGCTAAATTGAGGTCATAATGAAAACGATAAATTTAACCCAAATAAAACGAAACTTCCGATCAAAATTAGCAAAAACGTGACACTCAACAAATTCACGGAACTGTACAAATCTCATAAAGGGGAAAAAAAAAACTTACTTGTTAAAAACGTGAGCCAAGGTATCGAAATTGTTAAGATCTTCCATAAAGAATTTGAGCTCAGAAGCTCTTTTTGCAGTTCCAAACCTAACAACAGGTGCTCTTGTCATAGCCTCTTTTTCTTATGTCTTTGTTATCAACGCTCATAATACATGCGCCTCACACAGTCGCACGTAATACATGCGCCCAAACCAGGCGTTTTTAATAACTGCGCCCCATTGGGACGTACATTCTAATTACGCCTGCTATGGGGCGTATGTTTTATCTCCGTATGGCCCAGCGGTGTTTATAAATACGCCTAATTCAAACGCTCTGTATACATCCGCCCCAATATCATACGTTCTTTATACATACGCCCGGTGTGAAGCGCCCACTATACTTCCGTCTCGATTCATACGCTCGTAATAACCCCGTCCCACTATTGATCATTTTAGTCTGGGTTGGCGACCACATTTGGTCACAAACCCTAATTCTCTGGACTAAATATGGCTTTACTCCTCACCACTGCGGCACTTTCTAAGACCAAATTTGGGTTTAGTACCCAAATTTGGTCGTGACTGTGGTTGCTCTTAGAAGTTAGTTGGTTTTCTCCCAAAAAGAAAACCTAAAACTCTGTTTAGCTTCTCCTCCCTCCCAGTTTTATTGCTGCTGCACATGCACCACCATTCCAACAACCACCTCTCTTAGATTCATACTATCCCACCACCACTTTCATTCTTTTGTCTCAAGTTACGCACGATGCACCTTTGGTCTACCGTCCACCATTAGATCTATAACTGAAACTTCACTCTTACATAGAAGAAGAAGCTTAGATATGGGTTTTGCTTGTATGGCTATTTTGATCATTTTCAATGACTGCTACTTTGTTGATTTTGTTTTTCAAGATTTTGATCTATGAGAAGAAGCAATCGGTGCATCTTTTAATCTCTTCTTCCAATTAAAAATCTATGAATGTGTGATGAAATTTCAGATCAAATACGGGTCAATGGGTTGGAGAAAGGAAGATGGGATCCGAACATTTAATGAGAAAACTAATATTGGAAGAAAAATTTCCCTGCTCTCAACACATCAGTAATGTTTCATTGTGTATGGTTTTGAATTCCTTCTTCTTCAACTATTGTCCAGTGTTTCTCATCATTCAACAACTAATAGTAGTAGTTCTAAAGATTTATTCTTTTTAACCAACAAATCATCATCAACAAAGAAAGAACATGAACATCATCATCATGATTTTGGTTCTCATCATAATCATCAACGACAGATCAAAAAACCCATCATCAAATGTCTTACCCATCAATAGCACAATGATATTTCCTCTCAAAACAATAGTCTCAGGCCTCGGAATCCCTGTAGCGTTTTTCCAGTTTTATGGTTCCATTTTGAACATCTCTGTGGTAAAACCTCAGGTTCTGGCTCGGTGGGAAAATTGAAAGATAGGGGTTGATCTAGAAAAGAAATAAGGAACATTACGAAGAAATTTTTACAGAAAACTAGTCAATTAGAAAAGTCTAGTAATCTTTACAGAAAACTAATTGGGAGCCTTGCGACAAATTGGCAAAGAAAAAAATCACGAAACTAGTTCAATAGCCTTAAAATAATAACTCCTAGGTGAAAAAGACATGTAAAGTTTGACACTGTTTAATTGCCCATGAATTAAATAGATATTTTTTTATTATCCATATGTATTCTACTTTGAATTTTGTTTATTAATTAACTGTAACGGACCAATATATCCTTGTCCTCTTTAAGTGCTGAGGAGACATTCGATTCAAAGAAGAACATGTTTTTTCATCCTCAAATATATTTTCTTTCTTCTCCTTCAATAACTCTTCCTGAATTAGCTGATGATAGATAATACCAGATTTGATCACCACCAATGCTATTGTCGTGAATCACCAGTTGGATGAATAACCACCGCCACTATAACAGGTGCATTTAACGATAAGTCTTGATTTAGTTTATATTTCATAAATGAACTACACATGATGAAACCTGGATAAAATTAGGCTCATCCAATGGTAACACATGACGAAACCAATTTCATCGATCATAGTTTTCCAGTGATAACACATAATGAAACCAATTTCATCCAGTGGCAACACATGATAAAACTACGCTCATCCAGTGGCAACACATGATGAAACCAATTTCATCAGTGATAACACATGATGAAACTAGGAAACAAATATCGAAGTGTATACTAAGATGAAAAATTCATAAACTAAAATGAAAACCATTTTGAAATCAAATATAATTCAAAAGACAATTAGGATTTAAAACTTATTAATTTGAGCATATATGCTTCAATTCACACAAGACCCTAAGTTTTTAAATCTAAGAATTTGAAATTTTTTAACTAAATTTGGGTATTATAAAATTCTTTGTGGACGGTAGTGGTGGTGATGCTGATGATGGTTTTGGAGAAACACGACATTTGTCGACGATGGTGGTAGAAAAGGTGGTGGTGATGATAATGTCGATGATGGTGGTGGAGAAAGTTGATGTTGTTGATGGTGGCGCTGGTGTTTGTGGTAGTGGAGATGTTATTAGTGGTGTCGATAATGGAGGGGGAAGAAGATTACGATGTCAATGGTGGTGGTGGTGGGGATGGTGGAGGAAGACGACGTCGATGGTGCAAAAGAAGAAGATCGGTTTTCAAAATAAAAGTGAAATTTCTGAAGCTTATTTCTTTTTTTTATCAGATGAAGATGAATTTTAGGCGGAGGGTATGGTTGCCTGTTTTAAAATGATTTGTCTCTCGTCCATTTGACCCATCACAATAATTTTCTCGTCCATCTCGACCAGGTTTGATGGGTTTTCATACATTTAAACCATTTTCTGAAAAAAAAATATTTAGTGAGATAAATTGGAAAAAAGAAAAGAAAACAAACAACCTAGTAACAAGCTAACACTTACCAATAAAGTTTAAGGAAGATCAAATCAAAATAAACACAAGACTAATCACCCATTATTGATGCAAACTTAATGGCTCTTGAAATTTTTAACAACTATATAAAATCATAGATGGTATGAGATTCTATAAAGCATAACGAGCCTTTTAAGATTAAGGAAATTTCCAAGAATAGTTGAAACAATATCTAAAAGCACTGAGCTACTGCTCCTAATATTAATCTATCTGAGGTATTGAGCTTAATTTCTTTCATACTCATATTTTTTTTCTTCCAATATTTTGACCTTTATAAGAGCATCAACAACTAGATCTGAAAAGGAGAGCGGGTACCAAGTACACGGCCATTTTTTTTGTTATGCAATCTATATATAATATAGACAAAAACTAATTAATACAATCACAAGTAGGTCAAAGCAAAAATCCTTGACAAAGATTATATATAGGGTTTTTTATTTCTCTTCCACAATCAGTATGTATAGACCAAAGGTCTGTGAGAGTTCTTGGATGATCTCAAAATCAATATCCAAGGTCAATCTAGTCGTATCCGGATTAAAAGGATCTGAATTCTAACAAGTATGAAAGTTAAAATATATCTTTTAAGATATACAACATGAAAGAGTCTTTTTTATCTCAAATATAAGGACTTAAACTATCTAGATTGATTTACGTACTACTTATGCTATTCTTATTATAATAATAAAAAATATAATGCGAAAAATAAAAACACAAGACACCAAAATTTTTCTTAACGAGGAAAACTGAACCTCCAGAAAAATCCCGGGATCTCGTCTAGTTTGAACACCACATTGTATTAAACCATTATAGACACTAGCCTACTATCAGGCTTCAGAAATGTAGTTGAGACTGAATTAACTATCAAGGAAATTCAGCTGTTGTCATGTTATTTACGTCTCTTGAACCTCGCAAAATTCTACGCACTTGATTCCCTTAGCTAACGTACGTTACATCCTATGAGTTGCTTCAAGCTCAGTGAAAACTTTTGATACCTATCTCCCTCCAACAAACCAACCTATTTGATTTCCCTTTTGATATGTTTCAATCTATGTTTGGAAATCTATTTGCAGTAGACAAAGTCCAGCAAACCTCACGAATTTGGAACAGTTAAACTCAATCAGATGAGAAGCCAGGATTGCTAACCACCTTTCAAGAACAATCCAAACAAATGAAAGAAGAGTTTAGATATCTATCTTGAGGAATCACAAAGTCTGAGACAAAAAAAAAGAAATTTTGCGATTTTCGTGTATCTTGTTCCTCATCTAAAGTCCGTGAACTTCAATAACCAATGGAACAACATCCTGATACAAGAACTATCATGTAAAAGATAGTCTGACCGGGATTCACGAATCCCTAAGTGAAGTCTTCAAAGTCGTCAAGTGGAATACAATTCCATGAAGAACCTAGGTTATAGAGGACGACTCTAGATTTGCAACTAGGACACAAGAATGCCAGGGATTAAGAAATCATATTGCAAGAGTCTCTCAATTTATTGAATTTTAATCTACAGATAGCTTTGAAATCAATCTAAGGTTAGCTTGACATCCAATAAAACACTTTCCAGTTTAGATGAAACTCTTAGCGGCATGTATGCCTTTGAACTTAGAAGCACTAGCGGTGTTCAATAACACTCAAGACTGAACATTAATCCACAAGCCCAAAGTGATTTTGTGAATAAAGTTGTCATAGAAGTGTCTATGCGAGTTGTAGCAAAAGCGAATATGCTCATATTGAGTAGTACGTGACCTTCTGCTAAACTAGAACTGGGTAGGTTTGCAAACCTTTGGAAGTTGGCGAATCAGACCACAGGTGTTTGAAGACCTTGGCAGTTTGCGAAGTCATATTGTAGGCGTCTGCAGACATGTACAGTACGCGGAATTAAGCTGACTACGTAATTAATACTTAGTACAAGTATTTCTACCTTGCATCAACAAGTTCAAAATCTCTCATAATTCAATTTGAAACATTCACAACATCCACAGACAGTTTACATGGGAAATTTCTAAATGATAAACTTGAAACCAAAATAGTTTGTGAGCAATAAATTGTCCTAACTTATATTGTTAGGGCACTGCTCGGTCGAACTCGCAAGCATTACTATCTCAAGCTTCTTTGTCAAGTTTAGTTTCCAAAACTATAAGTCTTGATTTCTAGTCTACTCATAGCTAAGTCTCGGACTAGGATAGAAAGTGTAATTGAGCACTAAACTCCATGGCGTTCATCATACAAAGACGAAGAACTACTCAAGGAACTGGTGGAACTTCATTGACTAAAAGGTATATGGAGACTTGAACTTATCTATCACTCAAAAGTCTATCTACTCTATCTCTTATCTTGAGACAAAAGTCGTATTTCTATATAGACTTCGATTATACACATTTGCTATTTCGAGCCGAGTTTATATCGCTTATCTATTTATCGAAATATGTGTTGGTAAGCTTTCGCTTTGGCCAAGTTCATCTTTACAAGTGACGAAAGTCATGTTGATTATTTCAATATCTTGAAAATCGCTTTCATGAAGAATAGTGTGTGAGTAAACTCTATTTAACATCCTCTAAGAATGTCTCAATGATTGAAATGAGAGTTTAGAATATATAACCTTGAAGGGATATAAACATTGTATGTGAACTCATACGTGTGTAAGTCCATAATCCTTGAACCAAAGTATGCGTATTTTGCTGCTCAGGATAACAGGAACTAAAGTCCGCGTACCTATACGCTTACTGTCGAAGTTCACGTCCCGTGAATTTCTGTTGGAGTTTTTGAACTGAAAACAAACTTATTCCGGGTACTCAAGTATGCGTACCGGTATGCATACTTGAGTGGGTTATTTTCTAAAAACGGTTTATTCATGAACTTAAACTTATATAAACTAAGGAATGCATATTTGCAAACCGTGGGTATAAAGTTCATGAATCGATTCGAGTGAATCAAAATCGTTTTTGTTTCGATTGTGTCTTGTATACTACTATGAGATCTAAGCAATTGAACAACCCTCTAACTTGTTCTTTTGAGTCAGAAGAAGTATTTATTGTAAAAATGAATATGGTTGATATGAAAGTGCTCATATGGTTAACCATTTAGTTAATTACTGTTGAACCAACTAGGTGTACACGTTTAGGTACGGTTACACAAACCTAAATGAACGTGCATTTCATTCATGTATAACAAGCTAAGTTCGATCTAACGGTTGAAAGATATTATCTTGAATCTAATCAGGTTTTCATCTAACGGTGAATATTGAATGCTTTGTTACCAAGGTAGCATTGATTGCAAACCCTGGTTTGGAGACTATATAAGGAGAACTCTAGCAACTGGGAAACCTAATCCCCACACCTCTTGTGTGATACTAGTTGTATAAGCCAGAGTCGATTCTCCTTTAACCTTAGGTTTGTACCGAGACCCTGTAAGTTAAAGACTAGAAGACTTCACTGGGATTCTGAAGCCAGACCCAACTATTTTCTCTGTAGTTGCTTGACCTGATCTTGTTATTTCTATCATATTTGAGTACAATCGTAAGATTGGCCTGAGATTAATTTCTCCGATAGGCAAGATAGAAAAGTAGTCACAAACACCTTCGTCTCATCATTTGTGATTCCACAATATGTTGTTTCGCTAGTCGATTAAGATTATTGTGAGGTGATTTATAATTCTAGGCTATTCTTCGGGAATATAAGTCCGGGTTATCAATTGGTTCATGTTCACCTTGATTTATCAAAAGACGGAACAAAACTCGTAGGTATTTTTGTGGGAGACATATTTATCTATTCCTGTAGACTTTTCTGTGTGATACAAATTTGTTTATTAAAGTCTTCGACTTTGGGTCTTGGCAACTCTTGTTGTGGGTGAGATCAGCTAAGGGAATCAAGTGCGTAGTATCCTGCTGGGATCAGAGACGTAAGGAGAGGAATTGTACCTTGGATCAGTATGAGATTGATTGGGGTTCAACTACAGTCCAGACCGAAGTTAGTTTGTAGTAGGCTAGTGTCTGTAGCGGCTTAATACAATGTGTGTTCAATCTGGACTAGGTCCCTGGGTTTCTCTGCATTTGCGGTTTCCTTGTTAACTAAACTTCTGGTGTCTGTGTTATTTCTTTTCCGAATTATATTTTTTTATATAATTAAAATATCACAAGTTGTGCGTTGAATCGATCAATTGGTAAATCCAACCTTTGGTTGTTGATTAAAATTGATTGATACTTGAACATTGGTCTTTGGTACCGTTCAAGTTAATTTCTCTTGTATTAAATTAGACTCATTGATTTCTATTTGCTTGAGTAAGTATTGAATTGAGAAATTGAGATATAACTCCTTGATATACTTTTTATTAAGATTGAGTCTGACTGTCTAGTTGATTCTCTTAAAAGTATATTGGAGTTAGTCCATACATATTGCTAAGCGAATTATTAGGTGAGGTTGTTAGACCCCCACTTTTTCAATTGGTGTCAGAGCAGGCAAACACGTTTTAAGATCTTATAAGTCTGTGTTTGTAGCGATATAAATTTATGGACATAAATTTTATCTCCATAAACGTACCACCAGTCTTTGATGGCTCAAACAACTTATGGTGGGAAATCGCTATGCGTGCTTTTCTTCAAGCTCGTGATTTTCAAACATGGGTATTTATTGTTAATGGATATGATCCTATGGTTAATACAGAAGGATATGTATCTATACCTAAGAATATTGGTAGATATAGTCCAGAAGAAATCCTTGCTGCAAAGAAAAATTCTGATGGCTTAAATGCTATCATACATGCCTTTACCCAGATCTTCAGCATCATGTGACTACGTGCACAAAGTCTAAAGAAGCCTGGGATATCTTGGAAACCGTATTTGAAGGGAATACATGTGAAAAAGAAGCTAGGATTCAAAACCTAAATTATGATTGGGAAAAACTTTGTATGGCAGATGAAGATTTATTTGATGAGTTTAATCACAAAGTGTCTGAAATTGTTGATGCATCTTTTGCATTGGGTAAGACTATTCCTGAAAAGGACATCGTGATGAAACTTCTCAGATCCCTGCCATCTAGATACGATTCTAAGAAGCATGCCATCATTGAAGGAAATAATCTCGCAATGCTTTCCAGAAATACTCTAGTTGGGAAGCTAAAGATCTTTGATCATGAGAATACATCCAAATCTAGGAAGGATGTTTCTTTCAAAGCACAAAAGAACACTAAATTACTTGATAAAAGTAAAAGTGTTTGTATTTCTGAAGATGATCTTTATGAGGATGATTCACCATATGAAGATCTTAACAAGTCAGTCCCGTTGATCACAAGGCAGTTTAGGGATCTTCTTTTGAAGAGGAGTAAACGGTTCTCCAGAGATAAATCCAGGTCATCAGTTAATCCCCATAATCGTGTTCCTCCTAAAAACAGGGATAATGATGAGACTGATGACGAGGATATGCCTCAGTGCTTCAAGTGTAAAGGTTTTGTTCATTTTGCAAATGAGTGTCCAAATCGAAAGAAATACACTGGGAACAAAGGTCTTGCTGCAACTCTTGATGAAATGTCTGACAACTATGATTCTAATGAAAATGAAAAATCAAGTGTTGCACTTATGTGTGAAAATATTGATTTTGATAAGTGTAGCAATACATACATCAATCTTGATATTCTTTTCAAGGAGAACTCAACCAATCTGGAAGAAAAAATTGACCTTTCCGTTGGAAACTCTCTGTCTAATTTTTCAGGTTCTACCATGTGTCTAGCAGCTTGCATATCTCGGATACCTGAATCATATTCCAGGTTGACATGCTCATATTGTTCACTCAAGCGTCATGAACTATCAAGGTGTTACAAGTACAAACACAAATTGAGACATGTTAACAAACTTCAACGAAGAGCAAATTGATTAGCAAACAAGCTTAAACTTGTTCAAAAGACCACAGAGGTATGTAAGATTTTATCTTCGTCAAAGAAGTTAGTTTCCAAGGATAAGACAAGACCACTGGAAATAAAGTTATGGTCTAAAAACTATGAGAAACAGGGTTCTATGAATTCCAATCGAAAAGGATATGATGGAAAGATTATTGTTCATCCCAACACAACTTAAATTCTATTGGTTAGTGCATCTTGTCTCATGTGCCTGATTAAAAGAGACAAGATTTTGCACATCTCAGGCTTTAAGAAAAGAAAAGTCTTTAATTGTTTTTGATTTTCTTTGGTTGTGTCTGCTCTGAGAGCATTACAAAGTCTGGAATTCATGCCGCCTTTTATATCTAATTGATATTGGAAAGGACTTCCCTGGTTTGTCAATAAAAGAGGGTTAAAATAGATAATTCTGCCTTTTATAGTGTTGAGAGTTGTGTATACACGAACCTGTGTTGAAGGTTTCGTAACCCTATATATCTTTTTCCTTCTCTAAAAACTCTTTTTAATCAAAGACTACTTGTTGAGTTTTTTGTGACTTCCTCTCACAAAACCGTACACATATGGATACTCCAAGCATCATGTCTTCTGATGGAAAAGATATTAATATGATTGTTAAGCCATCAATCATGAAGGAAAAAGAAAAATCTCTGATACCTTCAACTTTGAAAAGAAAAAAGAAGGAATGTGAGGAAGCCAAGAGTTGTTCCTTCAAATTCTCAGAAGTTTTCTGATGTTCTTGAAGAGTTTAAGGAGACAAGAAAGAAGATTCAACAAAAAAAGGTTTTTGTTTTGAGAACTCTTGAAATTCAGAAGGCACTGGTTCGACATCTTCAGCCTAGAAGGTTTGTTGGAATTGACTCCTTTCTTCACGAACCATATGTTCCCATGGTTGTTAACGACAAGGAGCTCGGGGACGATAAAGAATTTTTCAGATGTCTCGATGTCTGGGAAATCTTCTTATGAGAATTTTATTCTTGTGTTTTTAAGAAGAATAACTAGAGTTTGGAATAGCCATTATTGTGATTACACATAGCTATGTCCAACATTTTTCATCTTCAATGTTTTTAGATTTATTTGTTTAAATTCTAAAGTTTGTTTGGAAGATGATTTTTGCAGTATTAATATTTATGGTTTTATATATTGCAATGTGTTATGGGATATGTGTGTTTGCGTCCGTGAACTGTGTATGTCCCATACGTGGTCAAAAGTTAAGTCATTCACATGTCGATATGCAAGTATTGATAAAAGATTGAATGAACTTTTGACTTACAAAAGTTAAAGCCTTTATGTCATTATTTGATGGAAGAAAGGATAAAAAATTTGTTTACAAGGATTATGTGTATTGTATGTCATTGTGCAAATAGTGATGGAAAGTAGAATGAATCCTTGTCTATTCCGCAGTATTGATCTTCCCTGATCCATATTTTATGTATATACTGTGCGGCTCCATAAGTTTTCTTATGTTGAGCATTTCCGATTAGATTAATCATGGGTTCTCTTGTGGTTAATTTAATTGAATTTTTTGGATACAAATTCATATATTTATGTGATTTGTGTTGTCCAAAGAAATCCTTCTTTTCTTGTGAAAGTAAGGTCGCTCTTGTTGTTCTTTCGAGAATGACAATTTATGGGGTAGAGTTATTAATTGAACTTGTGCTAAATTGCAAAATCTTTGTGGGGAGTGCGGTTGTGGAATATGATAGGATTTATCTTGTATCTTTATAAAATCCTTGATGAATGCATTTATTTTCGGCTATATGATTGCATCTAAAAAATTTGATATGTACTTTCTTTTGGTCATGAAGTGTCTCTATGGAAATTTCTTTAGGATCCCACTAGTTTTCGTACCTTTGCCAATTTTATTGACAAAAAGGGGGAGAATTAATGTGTAGTTCACACAACAAATACATATGGTTTTCAGATCATTATGTAAGGAGGAGTGGTTTCCATGTGAGATGGAGCATTGACTAAGGGGGAGTGATACATATCACCATAGTATTGTTGTCGAAGTTATGATATAATTGAACTTTGATGCTGTGTAATAATACTATGACACTGTGTAACAATGATTGAGAGCTTTTGTTTTCTCATTGTTATGGCTACGGATTTTCAACAACGATGATGCTGAACTTACAACCTTTGGAATCTTTGGAATCATTGGAGTACTTGGAAGTGACGAATATTTCGAGTAATGTTGAAGAACCAAGGAGATCATGCATGTGGAAGAGAAGCTGGAAAGTTTATTTATTTTGTATTCCATATGTATTGATAGTTTTGTCACTAAACTTGACAAAGGGGGAGATTGTTAGAGCAATGCTCGGTCGAACTCGCAAACGTTGCTATCTCAAGCTTGTTTGTCAAATTTAGTTGCCAAAACTATAAGTCTTGATTTCTAGTATGCTTATAGCTAAGTCTCGGACTAGGATACAAAGTTTAGTTGACCTCTAGACTCCACGGCGTTCATCATACAAAGATAAAGAACTACTCAAGGAACTGGTGGAACTTCATCGACGAAAAGGTATATGAAGACTTGAACTTATCTATCACTCAAAAGTCTATCTACTTTATCTCCTATCTTGAGACAAAAGTCGTATTGCTATATAAACTTCGATTATACACATTTTCTATTTCGAGCCGAGTTTATCTCGCTTATCTGTTTCTCGAAATATGTGTTGGTAAGATTTCGCTTTGGCGAAGTTCATCTTTACAAGTGACGAAAGTCATGTTGATTATCTCAATATCTTGAAAATCGGTTTGATGAAGAATAGTGTGTGAGTAACCTCTATTTAACATCCTCTAAGAATGTTGCAATGATTGAAGTGAGAGTTTAGAATATATAACTTTGAATGGATATAAACATTTTATGTGAACTCATGCGTGTGTAAGTCCATATTCCTTGAACCAAAGTATGCGTACTTTGCTGCTCAGGATAACCGGAACTAAAGTCCGCGTACCTGTACGCGTACTATCGGAAGTTCACGTCCCGTGAATTTCTGCTGGAGTTTGTGAACTGAAAACAAACTTAATCCGTGTACTTAAATATGCGTACAGGTGTGCATACTTGAGTAGGTTATTTTCTAAAAACGGTTTATTCATGAACTTAAACTTATATAAACCAAGGAATGCATATTTGCAAACCGTGGCTATAAAGTTCATGAATCGATTCGAGTGAATCAAAATCGTTTTTGTTTCGATTGTGTCTTGTATACTTCTATGAGATCTAAGCAATTGAACAACTCTCTAACTTGTTCTTTTGAGTCATTTGAACTAGTTATGGTGAATATGAATATGGTTGATATAAAGTGCTCATATGGCTAACCATTTGGTTAACTACTGTTGAACCAACCAGGTGTACACGTTTAGGTACGGTTACACAAAAATAAATGAACGTGCATTTCATTTTTGTATAACAAGCTAAGTTCGATCTAATGGTTGAAAGATATTAGCTCGAATCTAATCAGGTTTTCATCTAACGGTGAATATTGAATGCTTTGTTACCAAGGTAGCATTGATTGCAAACCCTGATTTGGAGACTATATAAAGGAGAACTCTAGCAACTGGGAAACCTAATACCCACACCTCCTGTGTGATACTAGTTGTATAAGATAGAGTCGATTCTCCTTTAACCTTAGGTTTCTACCGAGACCCTGTAGGTTAACGACTTGAAGACTTCATTGGGATTGTGAAGCCAGGCCCATCTATTTTCTCTGTAGTTGTGTGATTTGATCTTGTTGTTTCTATCGTATTTGAGTACAATCGTAAGATTGGCTTGAGATTAATTTCTCCGATAGGCAAGATAGAAAAGTAGTCACAAAACCTTCGTCTCATCGTTTGTGATTCCACAATATCTTATTTCTCTAGTCGATTAAGATTATTGTGAGGTGATTGATAATTCTAGGTTGTTCTTCGGGAATATAAGTCCGGTTATCAATTGGTTCTTGTTCACCTTGATTTATCAAAAGACGGAGCCAAACTCGTAGGTATTTTTGTGGGAGACATATTTATCTATTCCTGTAGACTTTTCTTTATTAAAGTCTTCGACTTTGGGTCGTAGCAACTCTTAGTTTTGGGTGAGATCAGCTAAGGGAATCAAGTGCATAGCATCCTGCTGGGATCAGAGACGTAAGGAGCGCAACTGTACCTTGGATCAGTGTAAGATTGATTGGGGTTTAACTACAGTCCATACTGAAGTTAGTTTGTAGTAGGCTAGTGTAGCGCCCCCTAAGCTAGCAACTGACTAATCCAAGAGATTAACTAAATAAAAAGGCACTACGAATCTAATTCAAATACTTAAACATTCAATTAAGAAATCTGCTACGAAACTTATCCCAATACTAACCCCGTTCAGAATATATATACATGAACTTCTCTCAATGATACATATACAATAGTTAATTGGTTTACAAATACAATAAACAACATAATAAAAATAGCAGAAGTTAACTAATTAACGGAGTCAACACTTGTGGCTTTCGCTGCGCAACTCTGATCTGTCTCTGAAAACTGAAAGTGGGAATAATTAACATTTAACTTCTAAGTAATCATAAACAAGATTAAGAATAACAATAATGTTTTTCCCAGACATTAAATAGTGACCAAGTCACTGAGATACACAAACACGAATATGGACAAGCTCTTTCTTCAAACAATGTATACTATGGTTGTGCAATTCCGAACTCGCAAATCCACACCTAATCGTAAATATGGATGTCGACAATTCCGAACTCGCAAACTGTCGACCGATATAAGCATAAAAGCTGAATTCATGTAGATATAAATGTGAAAGAGCATATCCTCACAGAAGTAAACAAACATGTATATGGACAAACTCCTTCTTCAAATAATGTATACTATGGTTGTGCAATTCCGAACTCGCAAATCCACACCTAATCGTAAATATGGATGTCGACAATTCCGAACTCGCAAACTGCCGACCAATATATCATAAAATCTCTAGGTATAATGTGAAGGAGCGTATCCTATATACCACACGTGGAAATTCTTATTTCCCATAACAATTCATATTGACCACAACACATTACAGGTCCTTTCCAAACCATGGAAAAATTAACAGAATCAACAGAATTATCGTAAAACAAGTTAAACAATGCATAGACCGCACAAACAGAAATACATGAGTTTGTTAAACATAAAATTTTGTAAAGGAAAACAATAATGGTTACCAAAGAGTCAAATGTATTCCCACCTCTTTTGATGACAAGCCACGCCTACCTCGAGATCCACGATCCACTGGTTCATCCTTTGAATCGATCGTTATTAATATAGACTAACTGTTAATCACACAAGAGATTAAGAAACTAGCCAAAATGGCTCATACAAGTCTAACTAATGGTTTCAAGTCCGTTTATGACTTTATATCCTTTCATTCTCTATCTTTAGCAAAACTAAGGTTTACTAATTGTATTAGGTTGATTCTATAGTCTATTAGCTAAGCCAAATGAATATCTACAACTTTGTAGAAGAAGTCAAAGTCTAATTCAGACCATAAGGGTTTAATACATCAAAATAAGAAAACTATACCTAAGCCCAAATTCATTAAACAAGCCCATTATACAAGGCCTGGTTCACTAAGGTCAACTAATGGTCATTAATAGTCCACGGGGTCAACTGATGGTCAATGTCTAAAAGTCAGGTCAACAGGTCAAGGTCCGGTCCTGGTCAAAGGTCGAAGACTAAATCGGTCAACTGAGTCATCCCAGGTCAAGACAGGTAACTCACTGAGTCAATAGATCCGACTCAGTCAGATTAACTGAGTCATCTAAACAAGACTGAATAATCTCAGTCAGTCAGGCCAAGGGTTTTACTTACACAACTGCAACTCTAACTCTACAACTCTACTCAAGTTGAACTTCAATCTATTCATTGCATCAACTCATTCATTCAAATTATAACTTAAAATTGAATTATAAAAGTAACAAAGCCTACCTGCAACAACAGAAGTTGCAAGCTTTCACTGCTAGCACTAACTACAGTCCTACACTCCCATTATCACCCTTTCTCACAAAAATTCAATTCAGCTTAATCCCCATCTCCACACTCAGCAGAACCCATCAACAGTTCTTGTATTCCACACTCACCATTCATATCAGCATCACCATAACCATTGCCATCTCATCTAACTAGCCATGATATCCCCACCTGCAATTTCAGTTCCACTGCCATCCAAAACACAACAACAAAACTCAACTTCAACCCCTGAACTTCAATTACATCTCAATTAAGATCAATCACCACCACCTTTCAGTTTATCACAACCAACTTCGGTTCAATTCCAAGCTACATCCACCAATAACCCCTTTCCAGTTCTATTTCCATTCCACCTTCACAACTCATACCTAACTCATACATCTACTTCCTGCCAATCAACTTCAACCACCAACAATTGAAAACAAAACATATTCTTTAGAACTTATTTCTTGTAGTCTAAATTACCACCAACTCCACCAAACTCAGTACTTTCAACAGCAAGCTTCTATTAAAACTATCACTAGCTACAACCATAACAATATCTGCATTCACTAACTTCAACTCAGTAAACACCTTCATGAATTCATATACCTCTTGCAACTTCAGTTAAGATCAAACACAAACCATTAACCACGGTTACTCAAACTCATTACTATCAAAACCACCTCTAACTACAGACACAGTCCCATCACATCTTCCCAGCCTGCAATTCAACCTCAGTTGCGACTCATCTCATAATCTCAATTTCATTAAAACTCATTCATCACTAATCCCTATAATTGTAATTCATATGAACTCATATCATGGGTATAACTCTCATTACTGCAACAACCAAAATATTCCAACAACTCATAGTTCAATCATCATCTCAAGAAACCAAATAAACTCCATAATCTTCATTCATCACCATCTTAGTGATATAATCAAAATCAAGACCACAACAACATCGACTTGAAACACAACAATAAGATAATAATCTTACTAACTTTATAGAGGAAGACAATTACCTCAACTCTGAAATTGAAGTCTTCTCAATAACCCCTTTCCAGTTCTATTTCCGTTCCACCTTCACAACTCATACCTAACTCATACATCTACTTCCTGCCAATAAACTTCAACCACCAACAATTGAAAACAAAACATATTCTTTAGAACTTATTTCTTGTAGTCTACAATACCACCAACTCCACCAAACTCAGTACTTTCAACAGCAAGCTTCTATTAAAACTATCACTAGCTGCAACCATAACAATATCTGCATTCACTAACTTCAACTCAGGAAACACCTTCATTAATTCATATACCTCTTGCAACTTCAGTTAAGATCAAACACAAACCATTAACCACGGTTACTCAAACCCATTACTATCAAAACCACCTCTAACTACAGACACAGTCCCATCACATCTTCCCAGCCTGCAATTCAACCTCAGTTGCGACTCATCTCATAATCTCAATTTCATTAAAACTCATTCATCACTAATCCCTATAATTGTAATTCATATGAACTCATATCATGGGTATAACTCTCATTACTGCAACAACCAAAATATTCCAACAACTCATAGTTCAATCATCATCTCAAGAAACCAAATAAACTCCATAATCTTCATTCATCACCATCTTAGTGATATAATCAAAATCAAGACCAAAACAACATCGACTTGAAACACAACAATAAGATAATAATCTTACTAACTTTATAGAGTAAGACAATTACCTCAACTCTGAAATTGAAGTCTTCTCAGTAACTAGATCTGCAAATTAGCATCAAAATCTTCCTCTTCAGTTCTTGTTCATCAAAACACATTCGTTAACTCCTTCTTAACCACGATTTTCAATAACAAACCCTAATTTCTCAATTTGGGGAAGAACATGACAAACCATAATTCTTAAATTGAATCAATCTTCACAGCTAGCACAACCCGACTTCACTCAAATACTCTGATTCACGTCAAACCCATCTCCAATTAATCTTCCAAATATTCAATTTCATCTTCTACTGCCTCTCTGAATTTCTTACAAACCCTAACTCAATGATTTTTCACTAACACGACTCTGCCGGATCAATCACACAACAAGCCTCTCGATCTCCATCTAACAACAACCCGAATCACCTATCAGTTTCATCATGCACTCAACATCAATCTCAAAACCCTAATTCTGCTTCTCTCTGATTCATCATAAACTCTTAGCAATCTCTAATATCCTCCTTCCTAATCACATCGACAACACCTCCTTCATCATCTGAATAGATTCAGCAATCAAAATCTCTCTATCAACTCTCAATTTCATCACTCGGACTCTCACAGAGGAAGAAGAGAGAAAAGGTAGAAGAAGGAAGAAGAAACGAGAAGAAATAAGAGTAAGAAAGAAGAAAAGAAATGTGAGTTATCTACTCGGTTTGGTTAGATAAGACCAAGGAAAACACTAAGGTACCCACGAGATTTGATAAGGGGAGGCAAGATGGTTTGTCTACAAAATGACTAATCTGCCATTCATACTCAACCGATGGTAACTTCTTCGTCCGGTATCCGAATGACACGTTCGAGTAGTCCATTTCGCCTAACTTTTTGAGACATATCTAATGATACAAGTCTCGTATCTAAATCGTTGTTATATTAATTCCTATTAATTAAAATCTATATTAGCTAATCGAGTCATTATCGACTAAATCGTCTCTTGACTATTGCTAAACCGGTCAAATAGCATTGACGTCCTTGAGGGTCCATACAGCTAGTGTCTGTAAAGGATTAATACAGTGTGTGTTCAATTTGGACTAGGCCTCGGGGTTTTTCTGCATTTGCGATTTCCTCGTTAACAAAACTTCTGGTGTCTGTGTTATTTCTTTTCCGCATTATATTTTGTTATATAATTGAAATATCACAGGTTGTGCATTGAATCGATCAATTAGTAAATCCAACCTTTGGTTGTTGATTGAAATTGATTGATACTTGAACATTGGTCTTTGGTATTGTTCAAGTTACTTTCTCTTGTATTCAATTAGACTCGCAGATTTCTATTTGCTTGAATAAGTATTGAATTGAGAAATTGGGATATAACTCCTTGATATACTTTTTATTAAGATTGCGTCTGACTGTCTAGTTGATTCTCTTAAAAGTATATTGGAGTTAGTCCATACAGATTGCTAAGCGAATTATTGGGTGAGGTTGTTAGACCCACACTTTTTCAAATATTGCTAAGGATTTATGAACACGCATTGCTTGAATCATATTTCGAGAGTTTAACCAAGACAAACTTGAACTCGAAATTCCGCTTTGCAATATTCAATCTAGCAATATCATACGACACAGTCCCATAAGATAGAATAATATATGCCGTGAGTAAATAAGATAGGCATGTTTTCTCATACTTCTTTGTTGATGAAGTTCTAGCAAATGTCTTCGTTTCTTCTCCAGTCTTCAATCTTCAAGGGTTATTCAGTGATATCTGATACTCAACTACCATACTCTAATCATAATCCAAGACTTGGCTTTAGTATACTAAAAAATCAAGATTTAGTTTTGTACATCTAACATTGACAACAAGCTTGAGATGGAAAAACTTGAGAGTTCGACCGAGCGATGCTCTAACAGTATTCTTATATGTTGTTATTATGTTACCGATCTTCAACAAGTACAAAGTGAACACATACAACATCAAATATGTTGAATATTCAAGAATTCAGGAAGAATAATGGATTAGAGCAATATGTTTTTATAATAACATATGTAACATGGTTTTGTTACTAAAATTGAGAAAAAGGGGATTGTTAGATCTTTGCTCGGTTGAACCCAGTGGCGCTGGTATGTCAAGTTAGTTATAAATTTGGATGCCAAAATACATTCGTGATTTAGTCTACTAAAGTCAGTTTTGGAGCCGGTATCACTATATTATACTGGTAAAGTCATTGAGTGATGAAACCAGTGACCTGAGTTTGATATTCGCTAGCACCGAATTTTATACCGATCAAAAAAAATAATCAGTTTAAGACTAGATTAGGTTTAAGAAGTGAAGTATGAAATCAAAGCTATCCTTGAAGACTGAAGATTGAGAACTTCATTAAAGGTTAGTACAAATACTTGATTTTCTTGTTTATTTTACCTCTCTATCTATCAAAACAAAGTGCTCAATCTTTTGAACAATTCCTATGAAGGTAAATATACATATGAATATACACCTGAGGAGTTATGATCCTAAGACTTTAGTGACAATAACCATCGACCTAGGAAAGGTCCCCATGTTATAGTGAATGAAAATACTGAACCAATGAGCCAGTAATTACCTAATTCCAAGTTATAATGAAGAAGTTATGAGTGATTTACTAAGACTGAAAAATACGTAGCTAAAGGTTGATTTCGTGAATAGGAAATTGTATACGAAATTTTAGCAAAACTTCGCGACTAATATTGTAAATACGTGACTAAATGCATAATTTAGACAAATACTTGGTGTTTTCTTTTTCATATAAGGTGGCTTTGTTTTTAAGTAACGTAGGCTTGATCATTTACTGTAAATAGAGGTTCCATGTAACTACACAAGCCATCCCTTTGAAAAGTGTGTGTGAGTTGCATAATATTGTTTTCCACATCTTTGTTCTTCACGAACAAGAGTGAGATTTTGAAGAATTTACTTGGGGGTCGTTAAGCAAAGGCAATCTATCTTATTTGATAGTTACGTGGTAGGCATTTAAAGATGTGAAAATAAGACAATAAATGGATGCCTACAGTGATACCTGCAAGTGCACAGGGTCAGTTGTAGCTTGTGTGCAAGAACAGGTTCATTCCACAGGGACTTGGGGTGTTATGAAGTTTTCCTAGCTAAGCTATATGCAAGGCAGTGACAATGAGGGATAGGCCAAGGCAGTGAGCAAGGCAAAGCAATAAGGCAGAACAATTAAGAACCAAGGCTGTAAGCCAAGGGCAGGGGGGAGTTTGTGCACTGATTTCAGTGCACAACAAGCTGTAAATTGCACAAAAACTAAACAAAGCAGCAAGGAAAATTTAACTAAGCAATAAGAAAAACAGATTCGGAGTTGCAAGTGACTGTGAAAACAAATTGTGGGTTAAGCTAAGGCTTTGAATCCACCCTTGTGACCTATCCAGATAATGTAATTCTAGGTTGAATTCCTAATGGAACTAAGTGACAGCTAAGGTCAACTTATGATCCTAAGCATACAAAAAGGGAATAGCAAGATAATCAGCTTGCTCAACTGATGTGCTCCTAGTATTGACTGTCTTTTGACAGTACAATCAATCACAAGCACTAGTGAGCACTGATTTCTCCCATTGCTCAATCAATTCAGTGCACTAAGGCTCTAACCTAGCATTCCACTATCAGACAGTGCACTGAGGTTTCATCTAAACCTCAGCTGCAACAATTTAGCTCATGCTCAACATATAAACAACATTAACATTCATCACATATGATAATAAGAGCAAATTCAAACAAAACATGACTGAAAATTTACAAAACAAATGAACCAACAGTTGAGGAACTGGCTAGTCCAGTCCTCTTGGGTGAAGCTCTGGCTAATCCAGGCATCCCCTTCATCCTCTACACTATGAGCTATTTATACTTCAAAAGCCCCAATAATTTACAAACCCTAAAATTAAAATTAGGTATTTTCAATTCCGAAATTGCTCACCAAATCCGCTGAATTGGTGGTGACCCATGCCTCTTCTCTTCTCTCTCGATCCTTCTCTGCCCTCAATTTCAATCTATAGCGTCATCTATTTCATCAACTCTTCACGCCTAGGGTTCCAGCGAGAAAAAAGGGTGATGGGCTGATGTAATAGATGGCTAGAGAGTAGGGGGATGTATAGGTGATTGAGACATAGGAGTTGGTGGTAGAGATGGTAGTGACAGGAGTGATGGATGATTGAGTTGCAGTCGGGAAAGGTGGTAGCAGGTCGGGAGAAAGAAGAAGAAAGAAGGAGGAGAAATGATTTGGGTTAGGGTTCTCTCTTTTGGGGTATATGGTAATTAATGTTTGGGTGTGAGGCAGTTTCATCAAATTTCGATGTCTTGCGATGCTTAGCCGTGGGGTGTGGAGATGAAGATTGATCTAACGGCTAAAATTGAAGAGGCTGGCAGCGACCGTTGGATGCAGATATACAACGAAACTAACGGCGCCAGATGGAGTTAGGTGCTGTAGTGTTAGACAGGAGCTTCCGATTTCGATGAACGACGATGAAGCGACCATTGGATGATGAGATGGATCCAATCCGACGGCTGAAGATGGAGGCGGGTTTGGATATAGGAAATGGGTTTGGGTGAGGGTTTTGGGCCTTGGGTATGCCAAGCCCATATCTTCTTTAAGAACAATTCTTCCTTCTTGAGCCCATTCCTAGCTTTTTGGACTTGTGCGCACCATTCTTTGCGGCTTCCTTGCGTAATTTCTCCCGGCTTTTCACTACTTTTCTGCTCTTTTCGCTCCGCTATTCATCCAAACTTTATTTATTACCTAAAAATGCAAAATTAATTAATAAAAATATTTATTCTTGAAAACAATGAAAATACAGAATATGGGATAAAATGTAGAATTAATGCACAAAGGATGAGTTAAATGCCAAGAAAAATATATAGAAATATGCACTTTTTAGCACTCATCAAATACCCCCAAACCTGAATTTTACTTGTCCTCAAGTAAAACAAAACTAAGGAAATCCTAACTATACCACTGTCGCTGGTCTCTCGAATGCATTTAGCATATGCACTAAGCCTTTTGAACCACTAAGTGTCCCTAGTGGACGAGTTGAAGTCTCGTGAAGGTTTGCTTAGAACGTACCTACAAAGTTCTAGGTCAAAATAAGCTCAGATTCCATCAAATGTGACATGTGCAAGTCAGTTTAATCTCACAGCAAAATGGAGATGTCAATCTAGCTATCCAAGGCACAATCCTAGCACTGATAACAAAAAAAGGACATGTGATAAGAGTGTAAAGTGTATCTACACATGTGTCTAGAATGACCTGAAGTTATGACTACTAATCACCAAGAGATAGTTTTTAGGCTAAGAACCGAATTCTAAGCCAAGCTAGCTGTCCGGCTTTACGAGAATTGTGAATGTTCACCCAATGAGTTGGTGATATTTCAGTTTACCCGCGTTATACATCGATGGCTGCACCCTCCTTGCTTATTACAAGACTATTTACAACAAAAAGATGACTCTTTACATGACTCTTATTTACATTGATTACTCTCTTTTTTTTGGAACAAGAGAGAATATTGTCTGTAACATGACAAAACATGGAATAAATACTTGATTGAATATATTTTTTTTTTGATTTTTTTTTTTTGTAAGAAATAACTTTGATCTTTACAACATAGTGACACTTTTGATACATGAACAAAAAGAAAAACATAATTACGTGACTCTTAGCAAGAGGTGGCCCTTATCGAATGCATCCGGTCAAATTCTATGGTTGCTTTTCTTAACGTATCCTCCAACTTCTATAGCCAACCAAAGAACAAGCTAGTCAAGTCTCATTCAGTATTCTAAAGTGATTGGCAATCTAACTTCCATTCAAACACCTTGAAGATCGAGGCTATACATGTATTGGTAGATCATGCGCGTGCAAGTTTCTTATCACTATGTGAATTGTGCTAGAATCAGGGTGCCTAAATATCTAGACTAAGACTCCTAATAATTACATATTTGCACAAGAGTCAACATTTCAAGGTAAATGAGCTCCATTTTTATGATTTTTTAATTAATTAATTTTTTTTCAATTTTTTATTTTTTTTGATTTTTCGTTCTTTTTTTTTCAAAAAGAAAGAGTTCTTGTTTTCAATTATGGCATATTATCAAAGTATCTACTTTTCACCCCCAAACCTAAACTAAACATTGTCCTCAATGTTTCAAAATATGAACAAAATTATAATACAACATATGAAGAGGATCATGTTGAGTAGAGAAAAAGGAAAGAGAATACCCGATTTCGGCGAAAGCAATATTAGAACTCCGTTATTCAAGGCAAGAATCCAACATATGTCAGCCGAGATCATATTGGATTAGCAAAATATATACAAAAGGAACAAAAGGATTTTTAAAATTTTTATCTACTGGATTATATACAAAAAATTCACCATACACTAACAATCTAAAGAGTTGAGGATCAACCCAAAAGACAAAGTGTTGAAACATAGACAGTTTCAAAACACTAAAATTGGACTGAAATGAGAGCGAGAGTGAAAAACCGGATGAATCACCCCTAAACCTAAATTTTTCAACAGGTTTACTTTTAAGCACAAAATCTAACAATTTTAGGGGTGCAGGATTCACAAGGTCTAACTGAAAATGGACTTTGTTTGGGATGGACAAACATGCATATTCCAACTGTGGCTCCTTAAAAGTATTGTATTTAGATGCAAAATAGTCCAAGAGGACTTGAGAGGCACACAGTTCCAATCCTAGGTTGGGAATCTTCAGAAAAGTTGGTTTAAAATTTTTGTTACAAACCAAATCTAGGTTGGGTGGAATGATCTCAATCTGTGACTTAGGCAAGAAGGTGACATCTAAGTTTCTCACATGCATGAGATCAAAAGTACCAATATTATCAGTCACATCAGCATTTTCTAAATCATAATCAAGTTGTGTAGCATGCTCATCATCACAACACAATTTCACAAGTCCAAATTCAGAATCATGGTTATCCGAAATATCCAAATTAACATCAAAAGAAGCAATATATTGTGGCTTAAGTATGGAATCAGACACATCAACTATATTTTCATGCATAGGATCATTAGTGTCAACAGAAGATTCAACATTACCTAAGTCATGCTCTTCACAGGATAACTGCACAATATCTAAATCAGTAGCCTCATCACATGTATATGGAATACTAGAAGAAACATCATTCATGAAGGTCGGGGCAGAAAAGCCTAATGTATTTGAACCCAAAGGTTCCATAACATTTTCAGCATAGACATGTTCTTCTAATATAACATCATCATAATCATCATCATCACAAATACATGAAAATCCTACTTTGTCAAAACCATTAGTGTTTTTCGTCCATACATCTGCCTCTAAAATAGGTGATATGGATTGACATTTTCAGCAATAGGGTATGAAACACTATATCCAGAATTAAGATCATTGGGAAAATCAACATCTGACTCATGGTGATTACCCATATCATGTGGCATGGTCCTAGTTTCCCTATAGGTTTCCCACTGATGGGTTTTCTCTGCAACTTCAGCTAGAAATAACCATGCATCGTCCACAGTTTTATCAATGAATTCACCATTACACATAGATTCAACCAAGGCTCGAGACTTAAAGTCTAGTCCCTCATAAAGAATGGCGACCAGTCTCCACTTCTCGAGGCCATGATGAGGACACTCAAACAACAAATCATTAAATCGTTCAAAATAATGAAAAAGTGTTTCTCCATCTAACTGGACAAAACAATTAATACTTCGACAAATAGAGATGGTCCTATGATGTGGAAAGAACTTTCCGACAAATTGATTTGTGAGTTGGTCCCAAGTGGTTATTGACTGCGGTCTCAAACCGTAAAACCATGTTTTGGCCTTTTCCTTTAAAGAAAAAGTAAACAAACGCAATTTCAAAGAGTCTTCGTATATATGGTCAGGTTGTAAAGCCCGGACAATTTGTTCAAACTCTCTTACATGGTTATAGGGATTCTCATAATCGAACCCTCGAAATATAGGAAGTATTTGTATCATGCTTGCGTTTAGTTCAAATGGGCCATCAGTCTGGGGTAAGACGATACATGATAACTGACTTATTATGTTAGGGTACATGTATTCATGGAGACTACGGAGTTTATTCACACACTCGCCCATTTTTTCAAAAAAAAATGGTTTTAATGGGTTTTGAAAATTTGGTTTGAAAGGGTTTTGAAAAGAAAATTTGGTTTTGCTTGGGATAAAATTTTGGTTTTTGAAATAAGGAGCAAAGTTTTTTTTTTTTTTTTTTTTGGGTTGGGTTTTGAAACCCAAATTTTAGTTTAAAAGAAACTACAAGCCTAACAAACAACTAAATTACAAGCCCAAATAAAGAAAGAAATAAAAATAAAACTAATTATTACAAACCCACAAAAAAAATAAAATAAAAATAAAACTAAAATTATTACAATCCCAAATAAAGAAAGAAATAAAATTAAAATTAAAAAAATTATTACAAGCCCACAGATTAAAAATGGAAGCCCACATGTTGGGTTCTCTTAATGGGTTTAGGCTTACCTTTGAAGCACAGCCCAGCTGCTCAGTTTGGTTGCAAAAGCCCAGTTGGGCTTTGGATCATCCTAAGCTTTGGCTTCAACACTCAAGGCCCAGTTGGGCTTTGGTCTTTCTTCTCCTTCAGCAGCTTACAGCCCAGTTGGGCTTGGTTCAAATCAGTTCACTTCACAAGCCCAGTTGGGCTTTATCTTACACCAGCTGCAGCAGCTTCAGCAGAGATTGCAGCAGACTTGGCCTGGCACCAGCAGGAGTACCACAGCAGCACAAGTTCTAGCAACAATAGAGCATCACCAGCTCCACAGCAGCAGCACCACAAGTTCAGAGGCACCACAAGGCACAGAGCAGGACTTCAGGCAGCAGTTCTGACACCAGCAGCAGCAACACCAGGTTCAAGGAAGAACCAACAACAAAGGTGCAAATGGGCTGCAGTTCACAGCAGTTCACAGCAAGAAATGCAAAAAAATGCTTATACTAAGATGCAGATGATTACACTAATATGCAGATGCTTACAACAACTACACAGCAGGTATGAGTATGCAAAGAACAACAAGAAAAACTTCAAAAACACGGCAGCCAAGTCCCCGGCAGCGGCGCCAAAAACTTGGTAGACATTTAAAGATGTGAAAATAAGACAATAAATGGATGCCTACAGTGATACCTGCAAGTGCACAGGGTCAGTTGTAGCTTGTGTGCAAGAACATGGTCATTCCACAGGGACTTGGGGTGTTATGAAGTTTTCCTAGCTAAGCTATATGCAAGGCAGTGACAATGAGGGATAACCCAAGGCAGTGAGCAAGGCAAAGCAATAAGGCAGAACAGTTAAGAACCAAGGCTGTAAGCCAAGGGCAGGGGGGAGTTTGTGCACTGATTTCAGTGCACAGCAAGCTGTAAATTGCACAGAAACTAAACAAAGCAGCAAGGAAAATTTAACTAAGCAATAAGAAAAACAGATTCGGAGTTGCAAGTGACTGTGAAAACAAATTGTGGGTTAAGCTAAGGATTTGAATCCACCCTTGTGACCTATCCAGATAATGTAATTCTAGGTTGAATTCCTAATGGAACTAAGTGACAGCTAAGGTCAACTTATGATCCTAAGCATACAAAAAGGGAATAGCAAGATAATCAGCTTGCTCAACTGATGTGCTCCTAGTATTGACTGTCTTTTGACAGTACAATCAATCACAAGCACTAGTGAGCACTGATTTCTCCCATTGCTCAATCAATTCAGTGCACTAAGGCTCTAACCTAGCATTCCACTATCAGACAGTGCACTGAGGTTTCATCTAAACCTCAGCTGCAACAATTTAGCTCATGCTCAACATATAAACAACATTAACATTCATCACATATGATAATAAGAGCAAATTCAAACAAAACATGACTGAAAATTTACAAAACAAATGAACCAACAGTTGAGGAACTGGCTAGTCCAGTCCTCTTGGGTGAAGCTCTGGCTAATCCAGGCATCCCCTTCATCCTCTACACTATGAGCTATTTATACTTCAAAAGCCCCAATAATTTACAAACCCTAAAATTAAAATTAGGTATTTTCAATTCCGAAATTGCTCACCAAATCCGCTGAATTGGTGGTGACCCATGCCTCTTCTCTTCTCTCTCGATCCTTCTCTGCCCTCAATTTCAATCTATAGCCTCATCTATTTCATCAACTCTTCACGCCTAGGGTTCCAGCGAGAAAAAGGGGTGATGGGCTGATGTAATAGATGGCTAGAGAGTAGGGGGATGTATAGGTGATTGAGACAGAGGAGTTGGTGGTAGAGATGGTGGTGACAGGAGCGATGGATGATGGAGTTGCAGTCGGGAAAGGTGGTAGCAGGTCGGGAGAAAGAAGAAGAAAGAAGGAGGAAAAATGATTTGGGTTAGGGTTCTCTCTTTTGGGGTATAGGGTAATTAATGTTTGGGTGTGAGGCAGTTTCATCAAATTTCGATGTCTTGCGATGCTTAGCCGTGGGGTGTGGAGATGAAGATTGATCTAACGGCTAAAAGTGAAGAGGCTGGCAGCGACCGTTGGATGCAGATATACAACGAAACTAACGGCGCCAGATGGAGTTAGGTGCTGTAGTGTTAGACAGGAGCTTCCGATTTCGATGAACGACGATGAAGCGACCATTGGATGATGAGATGGATCCAATCCGACGGCTGAAGATGGAGGCGGGTTTGGATATAGGAAATGGGTTTGGGTGAGGGTTTTGGGCCTTGGGTATGCCAAGCCCATATCTTCTTTAAGAACAATTCTTCCTTCTTGAGCCCATTCCTAGCTTTTTGGACTTGTGCGCACCATTCTTTGCGGCTTCCTTGCGTAATTTCTTCCGGCTTTTCACTACTTTTCTGCTCTTTTCGTTCCGCAATTCATCCAAACTTTATTTACAACCTAAAAATACAAAATTAATTAATAAAAATATTTATTCTTGAAAACAATGAAAATACAGAATATGGGATAAAATGTAGAATTAATGCACAAAAGATGAGTTAAATGCCAAGAAAAATATATAGAAATATGCACTTTTTAGGACTCATCAAATACCCCCAAACCTGAATTTTACTTGTCCTCAAGTAAAACAAAACTAAGGAAATCCTAACTATACCACTGTCGCTGGTCTCTCGAATGCATTTAGCATATGCACTAAGCCTTTTGAACCACTAAGTGTCCCTAGTGGACGAGTTGAAGTCTCGTGAAGGTTTGCTTAGAACGTACCTACAAAGTTCTAGGTCAAAATAAAAGCTCAGATTCCATCAAATGTGACATGTGCAAGTCAGTTTAATCTCACAGCAAAATGGAGATGTCAATCTAGCTATCCAAGGCACAATCCTAGCACTGATAACAAAAAAGGACATGTGATAAGAGTGTAAAGTGTATCTACACATGTGTCTAGAATGACCTGAAGTTATGACTACTAATCACCAAGAGATAGTTTTTAGGCTAAGAACCGAATTCTAAGCCAAGCTAGCTGTCCGGCTTTACGAGAATTGTGAATGTTCACCCAATGAGTTGGTGATATTTCAGTTTACCCGCGTTATACATCGATGGCTGCACCCTCCTTGCTTATTACAAGACTATTTACAACAAAAAGATGACTCTTTACATGACTCTTATTTACATTGATTACTCTCTTTTATTTTTGGAACAAGAGAGAATATTGTCTGTAACATGACAAAACATGGAATAAATAAATACTTGATTGAATATATATTTTTTTTTTTGATTTTTTTTTTTTGTAAGAAATAACTTTGATCTTTACAACATAGTGACACTTTTGATACATGAACAAAAAGAAAAACATAATTACGTGACTCTTAGCAAGAGGTGGCCCTTATCGAATGCATCCGGTCAAATTCTATGGTTGCTTTTCTTAACGTATCCTCCAACTTCTATCCCAGCCAACCAAAGAACAAGCTAGTCAAGTCTCATTCAGTATTCTAAAGTGATTGGCAATCTAACTTCCATTCAAACACCTTGAAGATCGAGGCTATACATGTATTGGTAGATCATGCGCGTGCAAGTTTCTTATCACTATGTGAATTGTGCTAGAATCAGGGTGCCTAAATATCTAGACTAAGACTCCTAATAATTACATATTTGCACAAGAGTCAACATTTCAAGGTAAATGAGCTCCATTTTTTATGATTTTTTAATTAATTAATTTTTTTTTTCAATTTTTTATTTTTTATTTTGATTTTTCGTTCTTTTTTTTTTCAAAAAGAAAGAGTTCTTGTTTTCAATTATGGCATATTATCAAAGTATCTACTTTTCACCCCCAAACCTAAACTAAACATTGTCCTCAATGTTTCAAAATATGAACAAAATTATAATACAACATATGAAGAGGATCATGTTGAGTAGAGAAAAAGGAAAGAGAATACCCGATTTCGGCGAAAGCAATATTAGAACTCCGTTATTCAAGGCAAGAATCCAACATATGTCAGCCGAGATCATATTGGATTAGCAAAATATATACAAAAGGAACAAAAGGATTTTTAAAATTTTTATCTACTGGATTATATACAAAAAATTCACCATACACTAACAATCTAAAGAGTTGAGGATCAACCCAAAAGACAAAGTGTTGAAACATAGACAGTTTCAAAACACTAAAATTGGACTGAAATGAGAGCGAGAGTGAAAAACCGGATGAATCACCCCTAAACCTAAATTTTTCAACAGGTTTACTTTTAAGCACAAAATCTAACAATTTTAGGGGTGCAGGATTCACAAGGTCTAACTGAAAATGGACTTTGTTTGGGATGGACAAACATGCATATTCCAACTGTGGCTCCTTAAAAGTATTGTATTTAGATGCAAAATAGTCCAAGAGGACTTGAGAGGCACACAGTTCCAATCCTAGGTTGGGAATCTTCAGAAAAGTTGGTTTAAAATTTTTGTTACAAACCAAATCTAGGTTGGGTGGAATGATCTCAATCTGTGACTTAGGCAAGAAGGTGACATCTAAGTTTCTCACATGCATGAGATCAAAAGTACCAATATTATCAGTCACATCAGCATTTTCTAAATCATAATCAAGTTGTGTAGCATGCTCATCATCACAACACAATTTCACAAGTCCAAATTCAGAATCATGGTTATCCGAAATATCCAAATTAACATCAAAAGAAGCAATATATTGTGGCTTAAGTATGGAATCAGACACATCAACTATATTTTCATGCATAGGATCATTAGTGTCAACAGAAGATTCAACATTACCTAAGTCATGCTCTTCACAGGATAACTGCACAATATCTAAATCAGTAGCCTCATCACATGTATATGGAATACTAGAAGAAACATCATTCATGAAGGTCGGGGCAGAAAAGCCTAATGTATTTGAACCCAAAGGTTCCATAACATTTTCAGCATAGACATGTTCTTCTAATATAACATCATCATAATCATCATCATCACAAATACATGAAAATCCTACTTTGTCAAAACCATTAGTGTTTTTCGTCCATACATCTGCCTCTAAAATAGGTGAATATGGATTGACATTTTCAGCAATAGGGTATGAAACACTATATCCAGAATTAAGCTCATTGGGAAAATCAACATCTGACTCATGGTGATTACCCATATCATGTGGCATGGTCCTAGTTTCCCTATAGGTTTCCCACTGATGGGTTTTCTCTGCAACTTCAGCTAGAAATAACCATGCATCGTCCACAGTTTTATCAATGAATTCACCATTACACATAGATTCAACCAAGGCTCGAGACTTAAAGTCTAGTCCCTCATAAAGAATGGCGACCAGTCTCCACTTCTCGAGGCCATGATGAGGACACTCAAACAACAAATCATTAAATCGTTCAAAATAATGAAAAAGTGTTTCTCCATCTAACTGGACAAAACAATTAATACTTCGACAATAGAGATGGTCCTATGATGTGGAAAGAACTTTCCGACAAATTGATTTGTGAGTTGGTCCCAAGTGGTGATTGACTGCGGTCTCAAACCGTAAAACCATGTTTTGGCCTTTTCCTTTAAAGAAAAAGTAAACAAACGCAATTTCAAAGAGTCTTCGTATATATGGTCAGGTTGTAAAGCCCGGACAATTTGTTCAAACTCTCTTACATGGTTATAGGGATTCTCATAATCGAACCCTCGAAATATAGGAAGTATTTGTATCATGCTTGCGTTTAGTTCAAATGGGCCATCAGTCTGGGGTAAGACGATACATGATAACTGACTTATTATGTTAGGGTACATGTATTCATGGAGACTATGGAGTTTATTCACACACTCGCCCATTTTTTCAAAAAAATTTGGTTTTAATGGGTTTTGAAAATTTGGTTTGAAAGGGTTTTGAAAAGAAAATTTGGTTTTGCTTGGGATAAAATTTTGGTTTTTGAAATAAGGAGCAAAGTTTTTTTTTTTTTTTTTTTTTTTGGGTTGGGTTTTGAAGCCCAAATTTTAGTTTAAAAGAAACTACAAGCCTAACAAACAACTAAATTACAAGCCCAAATAAAGAAAGAAATAAAAATAAAACTAATTATTACAAACCCACAAAAAAAATAAAATAAAAATAAAACTAAAATTATTACAATCCCAAATAAAGAAAGAAATAAAATTAAAATTAAAAAAATTATTACAAGCCCACAGATTAAAAATGGAAGCCCACATGTTGGGTTCTCTTAATGGGTTTAGGCTTACCTTTGAAGCACAGCCCAGCTGCTCAGTTTGGTTGCAAAAGCCCAGTTGGGCTTTGGATCATCCTAAGCTTTGGCTTCAACACTCAAGGCCCAGTTGGGCTTTGGTCTTTCTTCTCCTTCAGCAGCTTACAGCCCAGTTGGGCTTGGTTCAAATCAGTTCACTTCACAAGCCCAGTTGGGCTTTATCTTACACCAGCTGCAGCAGCTTCAGCAGAGATTGCAGCAGACTTGGCCTGGCACCAGCAGGAGTACCACAGCAGCACAAGTTCTAGCAACAATAGAGCATCACCAGCTCCACAGCAGCAGCACCACAAGTTCAGAGGCACCACAAGGCACAGAGCAGGACTTCAGGCAGCAGTTCTGACACCAGCAGCAGCAACACCAGGTTCAAGGAAGAACCACAACAAAGGTGCAAATGGGCTGCAGTTCACAGCAGTTCACAGCAAGAAATGCAAAAAAAAATGCTTATACTAAGATGCAGATGATTACACTAATATGCAGATGCTTACAAAACTACACAGCAGGTATGAGTATGCAAAGAACAACAAGAAAAACTTCAAAAACACGGCAGCCAAGTCCCCGGCAGCGGCGCCAAAAACTTGGTAGGCATTTAAAGATGTGAAAATAAGACAATAAATGGATGCCTACAGTGATACCTGCAAGTGCACAGGGTCAGTTGTAGCTTGTGTGCAAGAACATGGTCATTCCACAGGGACTTGGGGTGTTATGAAGTTTTCCTAGCTAAGCTATATGCAAGGCAGTGACAATGAGGGATACCCAAGGCAGTGAGCAAGGCAAAGCAATAAGGCAGAACAGTTAAGAACCAAGGCTGTAAGCCAAGGGCAGGGGGGAGTTTGTGCACTGATTTCAGTGCACAGCAAGCTGTAAATTGCACAAAACTAAACAAAGCAGCAAGGAAAATTTAACTAAGCAATAAGAAAAACAGATTCGGAGTTGCAAGTGACTGTGAAAACAAATTGTGGGTTAAGCTAAGGATTTGAATCCACCCTTGTGACCTATCCAGATAATGTAATTCTAGGTTGAATTCCTAATGGAACTAAGTGACAGCTAAGGTCAACTTATGATCCTAAGCATACAAAAAGGGAATAGCAAGATAATCAGCTTGCTCAACTGATGTGCTCCTAGTATTGACTGTCTTTTGACAGTACAATCAATCACAAGCACTAGTGAGCACTGATTTCTCCCATTGCTCAATCAATTCAGTGCACTAAGGCTCTAACCTAGCATTCCACTATCAGACAGTGCACTGAGGTTTCATCTAAACCTCAGCTGCAACAATTTAGCTCATGCTCAACATATAAACAACATTAACATTCATCACATATGATAATAAGAGCAAATTCAAAAAAACATGACTGAAAATTTACAAAACAAATGAACCAACAGTTGAGGAACTGGCTAGTCCAGTCCTCTTGGGTGAAGCTCTGGCTAATCCAGGCATCCCCTTCATCCTCTACACTATGAGCTATTTATACTTCAAAAGCCCCAATAATTTACAAACCCTAAAATTAAAATTAGGTATTTTCAATTCCGAAATTGCTCACCAAATCCGCTGAATTGGTGGTGACCCATGCCTCTTCTCTTCTCTCTCGATCCTTCTCTGCCCTCAATTTCAATCTATAGCCTCATCTATTTCATCAACTCTTCACGCCTAGGGTTCCAGCGAGAAAAAGGGGTGATGGGCTGATGTAATAGATGGCTAGAGAGTAGGGGGATGTATAGGTGATTGAGACAGAGGAGTTGGTGGTAGAGATGGTGGTGACAGGAGCGATGGATGATGGAGTTGCAGTCGGGAAAGGTGGTAGCAGGTCGGGAGAAAGAAGAAGAAAGAAGGAGGAAAAATGATTTGGGTTAGGGTTCTCTCTTTTGGGGTATAGGGTAATTAATGTTTGGGTGTGAGGCAGTTTCATCAAATTTCGATGTCTTGCGATGCTTAGCCGTGGGGTGTGGAGATGAAGATTGATCTAACGGCTAAAAGTGAAGAGGCTGGCAGCGACCGTTGGATGCAGATATACAACGAAACTAACGGCGCCAGATGGAGTTAGGTGCTGTAGTGTTAGACAGGAGCTTCCGATTTCGATGAACGCGACGATGAAGCGACCATTGGATGATGAGATGGATCCAATCCGACGGCTGAGAGATGGAGGCGGGTTTGGATATAGGAAATGGGTTTGGGTGAGGGTTTTGGGCCTTGGGTATGCCAAGCCCATATCTTCTTTAAGAACAATTCTTCCTTCTTGAGCCCATTCCTAGCTTTTTGGACTTGTGCGCACCATTCTTTGCGGCTTCCTTGCGTAATTTCTCCCGGCTTTTCACTACTTTTCTGCTCTTTTCGCTCCGCTATTCATCCAAACTTTATTTATTACCTAAAAATGCAAAATTAATTAATAAAAATATTTATTCTTGAAAACAATGAAAATACAGAATATGGGATAAAATGTAGAATTAATGCACAAAGATGAGTTAAATGCCAAGAAAAATATATAGAAATATGCACTTTTTAGCACTCATCAAATACCCCCAAACCTGAATTTTACTTGTCCTCAAGTAAAACAAAACTAAGGAAATCCTACTATACCACTGTCGCTGGTCTCTCGAATGCATTTAGCATATGCACTAAGCCTTTTAAACCACTAAGTGTCCCTAGTGGACGAGTTGAAGTCTCGTGAAGGTTTGCTTAGAACGTACCTACAAAGTTCTAGGTCAAAATATAAGCTCAGATTCCATCAAATGTGACATGTGCAAGTCAGTTTAAGCTCACAGCAAAATGGAGATGTCAATCTAGCTATCAAGGCACAATCCTAGCACTGATAACAAAAAAGACATGTGATAAGAGTGTAAAGTGTATCTACACATGTGTCTAGAATGACCTGAAGTTATGACTACTAATCACCAAGAGATAGTTTTTAGGCTAAGAACCGAATTCTAAGCCAAGCTAGCTGTCCGGCTTTACGAGAATTGTGAATGTTCACCCAATGAGTTGGTGATATTTCAGTTTACCCGCGTTATACATCGATGGCTGCACCCTCCTTGCTTATTACAAGACTATTTACAACAAAAAGATGACTCTTTACATGACTCTTATTTACATTGATTACTCTCTTTTATTTTTGGAACAAGAGAGAATATTGTCTTTAACATGACAAAACATGGAATAAATAAATACTTGATTGAATATATTTTTTTTTTTGATTTTTTTTTTTTGTAAGAAATAACTTTGATCTTTACAACATAGTGACACTTTTGATACATGAACAAAAAGAAAAACATAATTATGACTCTTAGCAAGAGGTGGCCCTTATCGAATGCATCCGGTCAAATTCTATGGTTGCTTTTCTTAACGTATCCTCCAACTTCTATCCCAGCCAACCAAAGAACAAGCTAGTCAAGTCTCATTCAGTATTCTAAAGTGATTGGCAATCTAACTTCCTATCAAACACCTTGAAGATCGAGGCTATACATGTATTGGTAGATCGTGCGCGTGCAAGTTTCTTATCACTATGTGAATTGTGCTAGAATCAGGGTGCCTAAATATCTAGACTAAGACTCCTAATAATTACATATTTGCACAAGAGTCAACATTTCAAGGTAAATGAGCTCCATTTTTATGATTTTTTTTTTTTTTTTTTCAATTTTTTTTTATTTTGATTTTTTTTTTTTTTTTTCAAAAAGAAGAGTTCTTGTTTTCAATTATGGCATATTATCAAAGTATCTACTTTTCACCCCCAAACCTAAACTAAACATTGTCCTCAATGTTTCAAAATATGAACAAAATTATAATACAACATATGAAGAGGATCATGTTGAGTAGAGAAAAAGGAAAGAGAATACCCGATTTCGGCGAAAGCAATATTAGAACTCCGTTATTCAAGGCAAGAATCCAACATATGTCAGCCGAGATCATATTGGATTAGCAAAATATATACAAAAGGAACAAAAGGATTTTAAAATTTTATCTACTGGATTATATACAAAAAATTCACCATACACTAACAATCTAAAGAGTTGAGGATCAACCCAAAAGACAAAGTGTTGAAACATAGACAGTTTCAAAACACTAAAATTGGACTGAAATGAGAGCGAGAGTGAAAAACCGGATGAATCACCCCTAAACCTAAATTTTTCAACAGGTTTACTTTTAAGCACAAAATCTAACAATTTTAGGGGTGCAGGATTCACAAGGTCTAACTGAAAATGGACTTTGTTTGGGATGGACAAACATGCATATTCCAACTGTGGCTCCTTAAAAGTATTGTATTTAGATGCAAAATAGTCCAAGAGGACTTGAGAGGCACACAGTTCCAATCCTAGGTTGGGAATCTTCAGAAAAGTTGGTTTAAAATTTTTGTTACAAACCAAATCTAGGTTGGGTGGAATAATCTCAATCTGTGACTTAGGCAAGAAGGTGACATCTAAGTTTCTCACATGCATGAGATCAAAAGTACCAATATTATCAGTCACATCAGCATTTTCTAAATCATAATCAAGTTGTGTAGCATGCTCATCATCACAACACAATTTCACAAGTCCAAATTCAGAATCATGGTTATCCGAAATATCCAAATTAACATCAAAAGAAGCAATATATTGTGGCTTAAGTATGGAATCAGACACATCAACTATATTTTCATGCATAGGATCATTAGTGTCAACAGAAGATTCAACATTACCTAAGTCATGCTCTTCACAGGATAACTGCACAATATCTAAATCAGTAGCCTCATCACATGTATATGGAATACTAGAAGAAACATCATTCATGAAGGTCGGGGCAGAAAAGCCTAATGTATTTGAACCCAAAGGTTCCATAACATTTTCAGCATAGACATGTTCTTCTAATATAACATCATCATAATCATCATCATCACAAATACATGAAAATCCTACTTTGTCAAAACCATTAGTGTTTTTCGTCCATACATCTGCCTCTAAAATAGGTGAATATGGATTGACATTTTCAGCAATAGGGTATGAAACACTATATCCAGAATTAAGCTCATTGGGAAAATCAACATCTGACTCATGGTGATTACCCATATCATGTGGCATGGTCCTAGTTTCCCTATAGGTTTCCCACTGATGGGTTTTCTCTGCAACTTCAGCTAGAAATAACCATGCATCGTCCACAGTTTTATCAATGAATTCACCATTACACATAGATTCAACCAAGGCTCGAGACTTAAAGTCTAGTCCCTCATAAAGAATGGCGACCAGTCTCCACTTCTCGAGGCCATGATGAGGACACTCAAACAACAAATCATTAAATCGTTCAAAATAATGAAAAAGTGTTTCTCCATCTAACTGGACAAAACAATTAATACTTCGACGAATAGAGATGGTCCTATGATGTGGAAAGAACTTTCCGACAAATTGATTTGTGAGTTGGTCCCAAGTGGTGATTGACTGCGGTCTCAAACCGTAAAACCATGTTTTGGCCTTTTCCTTTAAAGAAAAAGTAAACAAACGCAATTTCAAAGAGTCTTCGGATATATGGTCAGGTTGTAAAGCCCGGACAATTTGTTCAAACTCTCTTACATGGTTATAGGGATTCTCAGAATCGAACCCTCGAAATATAGGAAGTATTTGTATCATGCTTGCGTTTAGTTCAAATGGGCCATCAGTCTGGGGTAAGACGATACATGATAACTGACTTATTATGTTAGGGTACATGTATTCAGGGAGGAGATGGAGTGTTGCACACCACGCGCCAGGGGGGCAAAAAAAGGGGGTTAAGGGGGGGAAAAGGGGTGGAAAGGGGGGAAAAGAAAATAAGGGGGGGGGGTGGGAGAAAAGGGGGTGGGGAAAGAAGGAGCAAAGTTGGGGGGGGGTGGGGGGGGAAACCCAAAAAGTTTAAAAGAAAACTAAGACGAACAAACAACGAAAGTACAAGCCAAATAAAGAAAGAAATAAAAATAAAACTAATTATTACAAACCCACAAAAAAATAAAATAAAATAAAACTAAAATTATTACAATCCCAAATAAAGAAAGAAATAAAATTAAAATTAAAAAATTATTACAAGCCCACAGATTAAAAATGGAAGCCCACATGTTGGGTTCTCTTAATGGGTTTAGGCTTACCTTTGAAGCACAGCCCAGCTGCTCAGTTTGGTTGCAAAAGCCCAGTTGGGCTTTGGATCATCCTAAGCTTTGGCTTCAACACTCAAGGCCCAGTTGGGCTTTGGTCTTTCTTCTCCTTCAGCAGCTTACAGCCCAGTTGGGCTTGGTTCAAATCAGTTCACTTCACAAGCCCAGTTGGGCTTTATCTTACACCAGCTGCAGCAGCTTCAGCAGAGATTGCAGCAGACTTGGCCTGGCACCAGCAGGAGTACCACAGCAGCACAAGTTCTAGCAACAATAGAGCATCACCAGCTCCACAGCAGCAGCACCACAAGTTCAGAGGCACCACAAGGCACAGAGCAGGACTTCAGGCAGCAGTTCTGACACCAGCAGCAGCAACACCAGGTTCAAGGAAGAACCAACAACAAAGGTGCAAATGGGCTGCAGTTCACAGCAGTTCACAGCAAGAAATGCAAAAAAATGCTTATACTAAGATGCAGATGATTACACTAATATGCAGATGCTTACAACAACTACACAGCAGGTATGAGTATGCAAAGAACAACAAGAAAAACTTCAAAAACACGGCAGCCAAGTCCCCGGCAGCGGCGCCAAAAACTTGGTAGGCATTTAAAGATGTGAAAATAAGACAATAAATGGATGCCTACAGTGATACCTGCAAGTGCACAGGGTCAGTTGTAGCTTGTGTGCAAGAACATGGTCATTCCACAGGGACTTGGGGTGTTATGAAGTTTTCCTAGCTAAGCTATATGCAAGGCAGTGACAATGAGGGATAACCCAAGGCAGTGAGCAAGGCAAAGCAATAAGGCAGAACAGTTAAGAACCAAGGCTGTAAGCCAAGGGCAGGGGGGAGTTTGTGCACTGATTTCAGTGCACATCAAGCTGTAAATTGCACAGAAACTAAACAAAGCAGCAAGGAAAATTTAACTAAGCAATAAGAAAAACAGATTCGGAGTTGCAAGTGACTGTGAAAACAAATTGTGGGTTAAGCTAAGGATTTGAATCCACCCTTGTGACCTATCCAGATAATGTAATTCTAGGTTGAATTCCTAATGGAACTAAGTGACAGCTAAGGTCACTTATGATCCTAAGCATACAAAAGGAATAGCAAGATCAGCTTGCTCAACTGATGTGCTCCTAGTATTGACTGTCTTTTGACAGTACAATCAATCACAAGCACTAGTGAGCACTGATTTCTCCCATTGCTCAATCAATTCAGTGCACTAAGGCTCTAACCTAGCATTCCACTATCAGACAGTGCACTGAGGTTTCATCTAAACCTCAGCTGCAACAATTTAGCTCATGCTCAACATATAAACAACATTAACATTCATCACATATGATAATAAGAGCAAATTCAAACAAAACATGACTGAAAATTTACAAAACAAATGAACCAACAGTTGAGGAACTGGCTAGTCCAGTCCTCTTGGGTGAAGCTCTGGCTAATCCAGGCATCCCCTTCATCCTCTACACTATGAGCTATTTATACTTCAAAAGCCCCAATAATTTACAAACCCTAAAATTAAAATTAGGTATTTTCAATTCCGAAATTGCTCACCAAATCCGCTGAATTGGTGGTGACCCATGCCTCTTCTCTTCTCTCTCGATCCTTCTCTGCCCTCAATTTCAATCTATAGCCTCATCTATTTCATCAACTCTTCACGCCTAGGGTTCCAGCGAGAAAAAGGGTGATGGGCTGATGTAATAGATGGCTAGAGAGTAGGGGGATGTATAGGTGATTGAGACAGAGGAGTTGGTGGTAGAGATGGTGGTGACAGGAGCGATGGATGATGGAGTTGCAGTCGGGAAAGGTGGTAGCAGGTCGGGAGAAAGAAGAAGAAAGAAGGAGGAAAAATGATTTGGGTTAGGGTTCTCTCTTTTGGGGTATAGGGTAATTAATGTTTGGGTGTGAGGCAGTTTCATCAAATTTCGATGTCTTGCGATGCTTAGCCGTGGGGTGTGGAGATGAAGATTGATATAACGGCTAAAATTGAAGAGGCTGGCAGCGACCGTTGGATGCAGATATACAACGAAACTAACGGCGCCAGATGGAGTTAGGTGCTGTAGTGTTAGACAGGAGCTTCCGATTTCGATGAACGACGATGAAGCGACCATTGGATGATGAGATGGATCCAATCCGACGGCTGAAGATGGAGGCGGGTTTGGATATAGGAAATGGGTTTGGGTGAGGGTTTTGGGCCTTGGGTATGCCAAGCCCATATCTTCTTTAAGAACAATTCTTCTTCTTGAGCCCATTCCTAGCTTTTTGGACTTGTGCGCACCATTCTTTGCGGCTTCCTTGCGTAATTTCTCCCGGCTTTTCACTACTTTTCTGCTCTTTTCGCTCCGCTATTCATCCAAACTTTATTTATTACCTAAAAATGCAAAATTAATTAATAAAAATATTTATTCTTGAAAACAATGAAAATACAGAATATGGGATAAAATGTAGAATTAATGCACAAAGGATGAGTTAAATGCCAAGAAAAATATATAGAAATATGCACTTTTTAGCACTCATCAAATACCCCCAAACCTGAATTTTACTTGTCCTCAAGTAAAACAAAACTAAGGAAATCCTAACTATACCACTGTCGCTGGTCTCTCGAATGCATTTAGCATATGCACTAAGCCTTTTGAACCACTAAGTGTCCCTAGTGGACGAGTTGAAGTCTCGTGAAGGTTTGCTTAGAACGTACCTACAAAGTTCTAGGTCAAAATAAAAGCTCAGATTCCATCAAATGTGACATGTGCAAGTCAGTTTAATCTCACAGCAAAATGGAGATGTCAATCTAGCTATCCAAGGCACAATCCTAGCACTGATAACAAAAAAAGGACATGTGATAAGAGTGTAAAGTGTATCTACACATGTGTCTAGAATGACCTGAAGTTATGACTACTAATCACCAAGAGATAGTTTTTAGGCTAAGAACCGAATTCTAAGCCAAGCTAGCTGTCCGGCTTTACGAGAATTGTGAATGTTCACCCAATGAGTTGGTGATATTTCAGTTTACCCGCGTTATACATCGATGGCTGCACCCTCCTTGCTTATTACAAGACTATTTACAACAAAAAGATGACTCTTTACATGACTCTTATTTACATTGATTACTCTCTTTTATTTTTGGAACAAGAGAGAATATTGTCTTAACATGACAAAACATGGAATAAATAAATACTTGATTGAATATATTTTTTTTTTTGATTTTTTTTTTTTTTTGTAAGAAATAACTTTGATCTTTACAACATAGTGACACTTTTGATACATGAACAAAAAGAAAAACATAATTACATGACTCTTAGCAAGAGGTGGCCCTTATCGAATGCATCCGGTCAAATTCTATGGTTGCTTTTCTTAACGTATCCTCCAACTTCTATCCCAGCCAACCAAAGAACAAGCTAGTCAAGTCTCATTCAGTATTCTAAAGTGATTGGCAATCTAACTTCCTTCAAACACCTTGAAGATCGAGGCTATACATGTATTGGTAGATCGTGCGCGTGCAAGTTTCTTATCACTATGTGAATTGTGCTAGAATCAGGGTGCCTAAATATCTAGACTAAGACTCCTAATAATTACATATTTGCACAAGAGTCAACATTTCAAGGTAAATGAGCTCCATTTTTATGATTTTTTTTTTTTTTTTTTTCAATTTTTATTTTTTATTTTGATTTTTCGTTCTTTTTTTTCAAAAAGAAGAGTTCTTGTTTTCAATTATGGCATATTATCAAAGTATCTACTTTTCACCCCCAAACCTAAACTAAACATTGTCCTCAATGTTTCAAAATATGAACAAAATTATAATACAACATATGAAGAGGATCATGTTGAGTAGAGAAAAAGGAAAGAGAATACCCGATTTCGGCGAAAGCAATATTAGAACTCCGTTATTCAAGGCAAGAATCCAACATATGTCAGCCGAGATCATATTGGATTAGCAAAATATATACAAAAGGAACAAAAGGATTTTTAAAATTTTTATCTACTGGATTATATACAAAAAATTCACCATACACTAACAATCTAAAGAGTTGAGGATCAACCCAAAAGACAAAGTGTTGAAACATAGACAGTTTCAAAACACTAAAATTGGACTGAAATGAGAGCGAGAGTGAAAAACCGGATGAATCACCCCTAAACCTAAATTTTTCAACAGGTTTACTTTTAAGCACAAAATCTAACAATTTTAGGGGTGCAGGATTCACAAGGTCTAACTGAAAATGGACTTTGTTTGGGATGGACAAACATGCATATTCCAACTGTGGCTCCTTAAAAGTATTGTATTTAGATGCAAAATAGTCCAAGAGGACTTGAGAGGCACACAGTTCCAATCCTAGGTTGGGAATCTTCAGAAAAGTTGGTTTAAAATTTTTGTTACAAACCAAATCTAGGTTGGGTGGAATGATCTCAATCTGTGACTTAGGCAAGAAGGTGACATCTAAGTTTCTCACATGCATGAGATCAAAAGTACCAATATTATCAGTCACATCAGCATTTTCTAAATCATAATCAAGTTGTGTAGCATGCTCATCATCACAACACAATTTCACAAGTCCAAATTCAGAATCATGGTTATCCGAAATATCCAAATTAACATCAAAAGAAGCAATATATTGTGGCTTAAGTATGGAATCAGACACATCAACTATATTTTCATGCATAGGATCATTAGTGTCAACAGAAGATTCAACATTACCTAAGTCATGCTCTTCACAGGATAACTGCACAATATCTAAATCAGTAGCCTCATCACATGTATATGGAATACTAGAAGAAACATCATTCATGAAGGTCGGGGCAGAAAAGCCTAATGTATTTGAACCCAAAGGTTCCATAACATTTTCAGCATAGACATGTTCTTCTAATATAACATCATCATAATCATCATCATCACAAATACATGAAAATCCTACTTTGTCAAAACCATTAGTGTTTTTCGTCCATACATCTGCCTCTAAAATAGGTGAATATGGATTGACATTTTCAGCAATAGGGTATGAAACACTATATCCAGAATTAAGCTCATTGGGAAAATCAACATCTGACTCATGGTGATTACCCATATCATGTGGCATGGTCCTAGTTTCCCTATAGGTTTCCCACTGATGGGTTTTCTCTGCAACTTCAGCTAGAAATAACCATGCATCGTCCACAGTTTTATCAATGAATTCACCATTACACATAGATTCAACCAAGGCTCGAGACTTAAAGTCTAGTCCCTCATAAAGAATGGCGACCAGTCTCCACTTCTCGAGGCCATGATGAGGACACTCAAACAACAAATCATTAAATCGTTCAAAATAATGAAAAAGTGTTTCTCCATCTAACTGGACAAAACAATTAATACTTCGACGAATAGAGATGGTCCTATGATGTGGAAAGAACTTTCCGACAAATTGATTTGTGAGTTGGTCCCAAGTGGTGATTGACTGCGGTCTCAAACCGTAAAACCATGTTTTGGCCTTTTCCTTTAAAGAAAAAGTAAACAAACGCAATTTCAAAGAGTCTTCGGATATATGGTCAGGTTGTAAAGCCCGGACAATTTGTTCAAACTCTCTTACATGGTTATAGGGATTCTCAGAATCGAACCCTCGAAATATAGGAAGTATTTGTATCATGCTTGCGTTTAGTTCAAATGGGCCATCAGTCTGGGGTAAGACGATACATGATAACTGACTTATTATGTTAGGGTACATGTATTCATGGAGACTGGAGTTTATTCACACACTCGCCCATTTTTTCAAAAAAATTTGGTTTTAATGGGTTTTGAAAATTTGGTTTGAAAGGGTTTTGAAAAGAAAATTTGGTTTTGCTTGGGATAAAATTTTGGTTTTTGAAATAAGGAGCAAAGTTTTTTTTTTTTTTTTTTTTGGGTTGGGTTTTGAAGCCCAAATTTTAGTTTAAAAGAAACTACAAGCCTAACAAACAACTAAATTACAAGCCCAAATAAAAGAAAAATAAAAATAAAACTAATTATTACAAACCCACAAAAAAAAAAAAAAAAATAAAACTAAAATTATTACAATCCCAAATAAAGAAAGAAATAAAATTAAAATTAAAAAAATTATTACAAGCCCACAGATTAAAAATGGAAGCCCACAGGTTGGGTTCTCTTAATGGGTTTAGGCTTACCTTTGAAGCACAGCCCAGCTGCTCAGTTTGGTTGCAAAAGCCCAGTTGGGCTTTGGATCATCCTAAGCTTTGGCTTCAACACTCAAGGCCCAGTTGGGCTTTGGTCTTTCTTCTCCTTCAGCAGCTTACAGCCCAGTTGGGCTTGGTTCAAATCAGTTCACTTCACAAGCCCAGTTGGGCTTTATCTTACACCAGCTGCAGCAGCTTCAGCAGAGATTGCAGCAGACTTGGCCTGGCACCAGCAGGAGTACACACAGCAGCACAAGTTCTAGCAACAATAGAGCATCACCAGCTCCACAGCAGCAGCACCACAAGTTCAGAGGCACCACAAGGCACAGAGCAGGACTTCAGGCAGCAGTTCTGACACCAGCAGCAGCAACACCAGGTTCAAGGAAGAACCAACAACAAAGGTGCAAATGGGCTGCAGTTCACAGCAGTTCACAGCAAGAAATGCAAAAAAAATGCTTATACTAAGATGCAGATGATTACACTAATATGCAGATGCTTACAACAACTACACAGCAGGTATGAGTATGCAAAGAACAACAAGAAAAACTTCAAAAACACGGCAGCCAAGTCCCCGGCAGCGGCGCCAAAAACTTGGTAGCATTTAAAGATGTGAAAATAAGACAATAAATGGATGCCTACAGTGATACCTGCAAGTGCACAGGGTCAGTTGTAGCTTGTGTGCAAGAACATGGTCATTCCACAGGGACTTGGGGTGTTATGAAGTTTTCCTAGCTAAGCTATATGCAAGGCAGTGACAATGAGGGATAACCCAAGGCAGTGAGCAAGGCAAAGCAATAAGGCAGAACAGTTAAGAACCAAGGCTGTAAGCCAAGGGCAGGGGGGAGTTTGTGCACTGATTTCAGTGCACAGCAAGCTGTAAATTGCACAGAAACTAAACAAAGCAGCAAGGAAAATTTAACTAAGCAATAAGAAAAACAGATTCGGAGTTGCAAGTGACTGTGAAAACAAATTGTGGGTTAAGCTAAGGATTTGAATCCACCCTTGTGACCTATCCAGATAATGTAATTCTAGGTTGAATTCCTAATGGAACTAAGTGACAGCTAAGGTCAACTTATGATCCTAAGCATACAAAAAGGGAATAGCAAGATAATCAGCTTGCTCAACTGATGTGCTCCTAGTATTGACTGTCTTTTGACAGTACAATCAATCACAAGCACTAGTGAGCACTGATTTCTCCCATTGCTCAATCAATTCAGTGCACTAAGGCTCTAACCTAGCATTCCACTATCAGACAGTGCACTGAGGTTTCATCTAAACCTCAGCTGCAACAATTTAGCTCATGCTCAACATATAAACAACATTAACATTCATCACATATGATAATAAGAGCAAATTCAAACAAAACATGACTGAAAATTTACAAAACAAATGAACCAACAGTTGAGGAACTGGCTAGTCCAGTCCTCTTGGGTGAAGCTCTGGCTAATCCAGGCATCCCCTTCATCCTCTACACTATGAGCTATTTATACTTCAAAAGCCCCAATAATTTACAAACCCTAAAATTAAAATTAGGTATTTTCAATTCCGAAATTGCTCACCAAATCCGCTGAATTGGTGGTGACCCATGCCTCTCTTCTCTCTCGATCCTTCTCTGCCCTCAATTTCAATCTATAGCCTCATCTATTTCATCAACTCTTCACGCCTAGGGTTCCAGCGAGAAAAAGGGGTGATGGGCTGATGTAATAGATGGCTAGAGAGTAGGGGGATGTATAGGTGATTGAGACAGAGGAGTTGGTGGTAGAGATGGTGGTGACAGGAGCGATGGATGATGGAGTTGCAGTCGGGAAAGGTGGTAGCAGGTCGGGAGAAAGAAGAAGAAAGAAGGAGGAAAAATGATTTGGGTTAGGGTTCTCTCTTTTGGGGTATAGGGTAATTAATGTTTGGGTGTGAGGCAGTTTCATCAAATTTCGATGTCTTGCGATGCTTAGCCGTGGGGTGTGGAGATGAAGATTGATCTAACGGCTAAAAGTGAAGAGGCTGGCAGCGACCGTTGGATGCAGATATACAACGAAACTAACGGCGCCAGATGGAGTTAGGTGCTGTAGTGTTAGACAGGAGCTTCCGATTTCGATGAACGACGATGAAGCGACCATTGGATGATGAGATGGATCCAATCCGACGGCTGAAGATGGAGGCGGGTTTGGATATAGGAAATGGGTTTGGGTGAGGGTTTTGGGCCTTGGGTATGCCAAGCCCATATCTTCTTTAAGAACAATTCTTCCTTCTTGAGCCCATTCCTAGCTTTTTGGACTTGTGCGCACCATTCTTTGCGGCTTCCTTGCGTAATTTCTCCCGGCTTTTCACTACTTTTCTGCTCTTTTCGCTCCGCTATTCATCCAAACTTTATTTATTACCTAAAAATGCAAAATTAATTAATAAAAATATTTATTCTTGAAAACAATGAAAATACAGAATATGGGATAAAATGTAGAATTAATGCACAAAGGATGAGTTAAATGCCAAGAAAAATATATAGAAATATGCACTTTTTAGCACTCATCATTACAGAACTTGTATCTGGGTGATTTTCATAAAACCTAGATTTGTTAGATCAAGATATCTCTAGATTATATCTAGGTGACCTTGTAAGGAAGAATCAATTAGGTTGCGAAACTGTAAACCCTGACCGTTGAGGAGCACTTTATAAAGAGAATTAATGTTCAGCTAGAAGATTTTCAAATGCATCTTCTAAAGACAATTAGCATTCTTCTAGAAGATTTACAAGAACAATTCCTAAAGAGAATCGGTGTTCTGCTGGGAGTTTTACAGGTGCACGAATACAACTGAGGCATGTATTACATTTAGTTAAAAATCCGGTATTAGGCAATTGTCATTAAATCAATGGTATTAGGCAACTGTTATAACAACTTAAATCAATCTGGACTAGGTCCCGCGGTTTTTCTACAAGATTGTAGTTTCCACGTAAACAAAATTTTCTGGTGTATGGGTTATTTATTTTCTGCATTATATTATTTTATCTTTATAATTGAAATATCATAGATTGTACGTTGTTAAATCTAGATAGTACTTACTGAAAAAGCGGGGGGTCTAACAACTACACCCAATATTTAACTTAGCAATCTGTATGGACTAACTCCAATATACTTTCAAGATAATCAACTCGACAGTCAGACTCAATCTTAAGAAAAGTATATCAAAGAGTTATATCTCTGTTTCTTAATATAATCAGCGAATCAAACAGATGGAAATCCGTGAGCCTGATTAATATAAGAAACAACTTGGACGGTATCAAAAACCAATATCCAAGTGTCAATCAATTCAATCAACAACCAAAGGTTGGATTCATAATTGATTGAACTTACGCACAACCTGTGATATTTCAATTATATAGAAAAATATAATGCAGAAAAGAAATAACACAGACACCAGAAGTTTTGTTAACGAGGAAACCGCAAATGCATAAAAACCTCTGGACCAAGTCCAGATTTGAATACCATACTGTAATAAGCCGCTACATACACTAGCCTACTCCAAGTTAACTTCGTACTGGAATGTAGTTGAGCCCTAACCAATCTCACACTTATCAAGGTACAGTCACGTTCCTTACTCCTCTAGAACCACGCCGGATTATGTACACTTAATTACCTTAGATGATCTCACCCACAACTACGAGATGCTACGACCCAAAGTCGAAGACTTGATAAACCAATCTGTCTCACACAGAATAGTCTATTGAATAGATAAGTCTGTCTCCCATAGATATACCTATGAGTTTTGTTCCGTATTTTGATAAATCAAGGTGAAAAGGAACCAATTGATATACCGGGCTTATATTCCCGAAGAACAACGTAGAAATATCAATTACACTACAATAATCTTAATCGTATGGTAGCGAAACAAGATATTGTGGAATCATAAACGATGAGACGAAGAAGTTTGTGACTATTTTTTATCTTGCCTATCAGAGATTAAATCTCGAGCAAATCTTAGAGAAGATAGTACTCAATAACAATTGAAAACAACAAGATCAAAACGTGCAACTAGAGAGAAAATAGTTGGGTCTGGCTTCACAATCCCAATGAAGTCTTCAAGTCGTTAACCTACAAGGTTTTAGAAAAACCTAAGGTTAAAGGAGAATCGACTCTAGTCGCAACTAGTATCACACATGAGGTGTGGGGATTAGGTTTCCCAGTTGCTAGAGTTCTCCCTTAAATAGTCTTCAAATCAGGGTTTGCAATCAATGTTACCTTGGTAACGAAGCATTCAATATTCACCGTCAGATGAAAACCTGATTAGACTCAAGCTAATATCTTTCAACCGTTAGATCGAACTTAGCTTGTTACACACAAATGAAAAGTGACTTCATTTAGATATGAGTAACCGTACCTAAACATGTACACTTTTGTTGGCTCAACAATAGTTAACCGAAGTTAGCCATATGAACAATTTCATATCAACCTTATTCATCTTAACCATAACTAGTTCAAATGACTCAAATGAAACTAGTTTTAGAGTTATTCAATTGTTTATATTCTCATAGAAGTATACAAGACACAACTGAAGCAAAATCAACTTTGATTCACTCGAATCGATTCATGAACATTATAGCCACGGTTTGCAAGAGATTGCATTCTTTATTATATAAATGTATTAGTTTGTGAACAAACTAATTTTAGAACATAACCTACTCAAGTATGCAAACGGATACGCATACCTAAGTAGCCGGACTTGGACTGTGTTCGCCAGTATGCAAAAGGGTATGCATACTGTTGTACACTTCCAAACTTCAGTTAAATCCAGTGCGCGTACATGTACGCATACTATAGTACCCAGACTTAAACCGACTCCTCCAGTATGCGTACAGGTACGCATACTCTAGCTCCCGTACTTTACCTGACCTCGCCAGTACGCATACGGGTATGCATACTACATTCCGGTCTTGGATCAACACATATGCAAGTACGCATACTGTGCTTATAATCCAATAATGGTTAAGTGTTCTAAACTCCCATTTCAATCATTGAAACATTCTTAGAAGACGATAATAACTGTCTCACACAAATTATTAGCTTCGAAGAAATTTTCAAGTGATCGAATGATCAATAAGAAACATTCCGAGTCTACATCAAATGACTGTCTCACACAAATCATGTAAGATGTTACAAGGCGATTTTCACATGATCATCTTTTGACTTTCGTCAAGAATATAATATGAACTTGGTTAAAGAGAAAGCTTACCAACACATATTTTGAAAAATATGTAAGCGAGTTAAACTCATCTAGAAATATCAAATGTGTATAATTGAAGTCTATATAGCTATACGACTTTTGTCTCAAATAGGAGATAAAGTAAATAAACTTTTGAGGGATAGATGAGTTCAAGTCTCCACATACCTTTTGTTGATGAAGTTCCACAAGCTCCCCTTAGTAGTTCTCCGTCTTTGATCGATGAATGTCGTGAAGTCTAATAATGCTCCACTACACTTTCTATCCTAATCCAAGACTTAGTTATAAGTAGACTAGAAAACAATACTTATAGTTTTGGTAGCTAAACTTGACAACAAGCTTGACATAACAACGCTTGCGAGTTCGACCGAGCAGTGCTCTAACATTCTCCCCCTTTGTCAATTTTAGTGACAAAACTATCAATACATATGGATTACAAAATAAATAAACTTTGTAGATGCTCATCCAAATGCTTGATTTCTTTGGTTCTTCAACATTACTCTAAATCTTCGTCACTTCCAAGTACTCTAGTGATTCTGAATGTGTTTAACTCAGCATCGTAATTGTTGAAGATCCGTAGCTATAACAACGAGAAACTAGTAGCTCCTCATCATTGTTATACAGTGTCATAGTATTATTACACAACATCAAAGTCCAATTGTATCACAACTTTGACAACAATACTATGGTGATATGTATCACTCCCTCTTAGTCAATACTTCATCTCACATGAAAACTACTCTCCCTTACATAAATGATCTGTAAACCTTATGTATTTTTAGTGTGAACTACACATTAATTCTCCCCATTTTTGTCAATATAAATTGGTAAAGGTACGAAAAATAGTGAGATCATAATGAAATTCTCATAGAGATACTTCATGACTAAAAGAGAACATATCAACTTTACTTCGATGATTTCATAAAGTCGAAACTTAGTGTACTCATCAATGAGTTTATAAAGATACAAGAAAACTCCTACAATATTCCACAACCGCACCCCCCTCAAAGATTTGACAATTAAGCACAAGTTCAATTAAGAACTCTCCCCCATGAAATGTCATTCCCGAAAGAACAACAAGAGCGACCTTAATTTCACGAGAAAGGAGGGATTTCTTTGAACATAACAAATCACATACGAATATGAATTTGAATCCAAAAAATACTCAATTAAATTAACCACAAGTGGACCCATGATTAATTTAATCGGAAATGCTCAACATAAGAAAACTTACGGAGTCGCACAATATATACATAAAATATGGATCAGGGAAGATCAATATTGCGGAATAGTCAAGGAATCGTTCTATTTTCCATCACTATTTGCACAATGACATACAATAGACATAATCCTTGTAAACAAAAGTTCATCCTATCTTCCATCAATATTTGCATAATGACATACAATAGGCTTAAAACTTTTGTAATGTCAAAAGTTCATTCATTCTTTTATCAATACATGCATATCGACATACGAAAGACTTAACTTTTTACAAGGTATGGGACAATCATAGTTCAAGGACGCAAACACACATATCCCATAACAAATTTGCAATATATAAAACCATAAATATTAATAATGCAAAAATCATCTTCCAAACAACTTTTAGAATTTAAACAAATAAACCTAAAAACATGAAGATGAAAAACGTTGGACATAGATATGTGTAATCACAATAATGGCTATTCCAAAAACTAGTTATTCTTCCTAAAAAAACAAGAATGAAATTATCATAAGAAGATTTACTAGATTTTAAGACCTTTGAAGAATTCTTTATCGTCCCTGAACTCTTTGTCCTCAACAACCATTGGGACATAAGGTTCATGAAAATATGAGTTAATATCAATAAACCTTCTTGACTGATATCGAACCAGGGCCTTCTGAATCTCATGAGTCTTAAGCACAAAAGCCTTTATTTTTTGAATCTCCTTTCGTGTCTCCTTCAATACTTCAAGAACATCAGAAAACTTCTGAGAATTTGAAGACACAACTCTTGGCTTCCTCACATTCCTTCTTTTCCTTTTAAAAGATGAAGGCAACAGAGATTTCTCTTTTTCCTTCATGATTGATGGATTGACAATCTTATTAACATCCTTTCCATCAGAAGACGTGATGCTTGGAGTATCCATAAGCGTATGGGTTTGTGGAGGAAATCACAACTTAACTCAACAAGTAGTCTTAAGATAAAAGAAGTTTCAGGGAAGGAAAAAGGAATGTAGGGTTGCGCAACCTTTAACAGGTTCATGCACGCACAATTCTGAACCCTAGAGAGAGTAGAATTGTCGAGAATAACCCTCCTTTATTGATAAACAAGGAATTCCAATTTTGTATCAAAAAAACATAACTGAGAAAAGATGAAAACAAACTTTTCCTAAAACCTGAGATGTGCACAACCTTGTCTGTTTTGATCAGGCACATGAGACAAGATCAATAATCAACACAATCAAGTTGTGTTGCGGTGAGCAACAATCTGTCCACCATATTCCTCTTGAGAGGAATCCATAGACCTCTGTCTATCAAAATGATTGGACCATATTTTCTTCTCTAATGTCTTGTTTTATCCTTGGAAACTAACTTCTTAGACGAAGATAAAATCTTACATACCTCGGCGGTCTTTTGAGCAAGTTTGAGCTTGTTTGCTAATCGATTTGCTCTTAGTTGAAGTTTGCTGACATGTCTCAACTTGTGTTTGTAGTTGTAACACTTTGATAGTTCATGACCTTTGAGTGAACAATATGAGCACGTCAATCTTAGATATAATTTAGGCATCTGAAATGTGCAAGATGCTAGACACATAGTGGAACCTGAAACATTATACACGGAGTTTCCAAAAGAAAGGTCAATTTTATCTTCCAGATTGGTTGAGTTTTCTTCTGAAAGAATATCAAGATTGATGTATGTATTGCTACAATTATCAAAATCAATATTTTGACAAAGAAGTGCAACACTTGATTTTTCGTCTTCATTAGAATCATAGTTGTCAGACATTTCATGAAGAGTTGCAGCAAGACCTTTGTTCCCGGTGTATTTCTTTTGATTTGGACACTCATTTGCAAAATGACCAAAACCTTTACACTTGAAGCACTGAGGCATATCCTCGTCATCAGTCTCATCATTATCCCTGTTTTTAGGAGGAACACGATTATGGGGCTTAACTGATGACCTAGATTTATCTCTGGAGAACCATTTACTCCTCTTCAAAAGAAGATCTCTAAACTGTCTTGTGATCAACGAGACTAACTTGTTAAGATCTTCATCTGATGAATCAGCCTCATAAAGATCATCTTCAGAAATACAAACCTTTTATTTTTATCAAGTAATTTAGTGTTCTTTTGTGCTTTGAAAGCAACATCCTTCCTAGATTTGGATGTATGCTCATGATCAAAGATCTTTAGCTTCCCAACGAGAGTATTTCTGGACAGCGTTGCACGATTATTTCCTTCAACGATGGCATGCTTCTTAGAATCGTATTTAGATGGCAGCGATCTGAGAATTTTCATCACGATGTCCTTTTCAGGAATGGTCTTACCTAATGAAAAAGATGCATTAACAATTTCAGACACTTTGTGATTAAACTCATCAAATGATTCTTCATCTACCATACGAAGGTTTTCCCAATCAGAATTTAGGTTTTGAAGCCTAGCTACTTTCTCACTGGTATTTCCCTTCAAATACGGTTTCTAAGATATCCCAGGCTTCTTTAGACTTAGTGCACGCAGTCACATGGTCCTGAAGATCTGGGGCAATGGCATGTATGATAGCATTTAAGCCGTCGGAATTTTGCTTTGCAGCAAGAATTATTCTAGACTATGCCTACCAATATCCTTCGGTATAGATACATCGCTTTCTGTATTAAACGTAGGCTCATAGCCATTATCAACACGTACCCATGTTTGAAAATTACGATCTTGAAGAAAAGCACGCATATCAATTTTCCACCATAAGTAGTTTGAGCCATCGAAGACTGGTGGTACATTTATGGAGATAGAATTCATGTCCATAAGTCAAATCGCTACAAACACAGACTTCTAAGGTCTTTAAACGTGTTTGCCTGCTCTGATACCAATTGAGAAAGCGGGGGTCTAATAAGCACACCCAATATTTCGATTAGCAATATGTATGGACTAACTCCAATACACTTTTAAGAGAATCAACTAGACAGTCAGACTCAATCTTAATAAAAGTATATCAAAGAGTCATATCTCACTTTCTGGATTCAATACTTACTCAAGCAAATAGAAATCTGCGAGTCTAATTGAATACAAAAGAAATCACTTGAACGGTACCAAAGACCAATGTTCAAGGATCAATCAATTTCAATCAACAACCAAAGGTTAGATTTCCCAATTAATCGATTCAACGCACAACCTGTGATATTTCAATTATATAACAAAATATAATGCAAAAAACAAATAACACTGACACCCGAAGTTTTATTAACGAGGAAATTACAAATGCAGAAAAACCCCGGGACTTAGTCCAGATTGAACACACACTGTATTAAGCCGCTACATACATTAGCCTACTACAACTAACTTCGGTCTGGACTGTAGTTGAACCCCAATCAATCTCACACCGATCCAAGGTACAGTTATGCTCCTTAAGTCTCTTATCCCAGCAGGATACTACGTAGTTGATTCCCTTAGCTGATCTGACCCACAACTAAGAGTTGCTACGACCCAAAGTCGAAGACTTTAATAAACAAATCTCTATCACACAGAAAAGTCTACGGTAATAGATAAATCTGTCTCCCACAGAAATACCTACGATTTTTTGTTCCGTCTTTTGATAAATCAAGGTGAACATGAACCAATTGATAACTATGACTTATATTCCCAAAGAACAACCTAGAATTATCAATCACCTCACAACAATCTTAATCGAATAGCGAAAGAAGATATTGCGGAATCATAAACGATGAGACGAAGATGTTTGTGACTTCTTTATATCTTGCCTATCGGAGAAATCAATCTCAAGCCAATCTTACTATTGTACTTAGTACGATAGAAATAACAAGATCAGATCACATAACTACAAGAAAAGTAGTATCGGTATGGCTTCACAATCTCAATGAAGTCTTCAAGTCGTTAACCTACATGGTCTCGATAGAAACCTAAGGTTAAAGGAGAATCGACTCTAGCTAATACAACTAGTATCACACAGGAGGTGTGGGGATTAGGTTTCCCAGTTGCTAGAGTTCTCCTTTATATAGTCTTTCAAATCAGGGTTTGCAATTAATGTTATCTTAGAAACAAAACATTCAATATTCACCGTTAGATGAAAACCTGATTAGATTCAAGCTAATATCTTTCAAATGTTAGATCGAAACTTAGCTTGTTATACACAAATGAAATGCACGTTTATTTAGGTTTATGTAACCGTACCCAAACATGTACATCTAGTTGGTTCAACAATAGTTAACCAAATGGTTAGCCATATGAGCACTTTCATATCAACCATATTCTTCTTTACCATAACTAGTTCAAATGACTCAAACCTAGAGAGTTGTTCAATTGCTTAGATCTTATAGAAGTATACAAGACACAATCGGAGCAAAAACGATTTGATTCACTCGAATCGATTCATGAACTTTATAGCCACGGTTTGCAAACTTTCATTCCTTAGTTTATATAAGTTTAAGTTCACGAATAATCGTTTTTAGAAAATAACCAACTTAAGTACGCATACTGGTACGCGGACTTAAGTACCTGGAATAAGTTTGTTTTCAGTTCACAAACTCTAGCAGAAATTCACGGGATGTGAACTTCCGACAGTACGCGGACTTGGAATGCGGACTCTAGTTACGGTTTTCCTGAGCAGTAAAGTACGCATACTTTGGTTCAAGGAATAAGGACTTATACACGTATGAGTTACCACACAATATTTATATCCAACCATGGTTATATAATCTAAACTCTCATTTCAATCATTGAAACATTCTTAGAGGATGTTACATAGTTGTTGTTCACACACTATTTTTCGTCAGAGCAATTCTCAAGTAATTGAAACTTAATATGACTTTCGTCACTAGTAAATATGAACTTGGCCAAAGTGAAAGCTTACCAACACATATTTCGAGAAATAGATAAGCGAGATAAACTCGACTCGAAATAGCAAATGTGTATAATCAAAGTCTATATAGCAAAACGACTTTTGTCTCAAGATAGGAGATTAGTGAATAGACTTTTTAGTGATAGATAAGTTCAAGTCTCCACATACATTTTAGTCCATGAAGTTCCACCAGTTCCTTGAGTAGTTCTTCGTCTTTGTATGATGATCTCCATGGAGTCTTGAGCTCAACTATACTTTCTATACTAGTCCGAGACTTAGCTATAAGTAAACTAGAAATCAAGACTTATAGTTTTGATCACTAACATTGACAAACATGCTTGATATATCAACGCATGCGAGTTCGACTGAGCAGTGCTCTAACATTAACCTCAAGAGGAAGGATGATGTCATCATCGCATCCGTTACTTCTTCACTTTCTTCAGGTCTTCGGAGTGTTACTTGTACGTCTCATCATTCCTAGAATTTCTAGTCTAACCTAAACGAAGTTGACTCTAGTATTTAATCAAGCAACTCTGGATGAGTTTTAAAACTAAATTATGACAACCAACCTTGACATACCAACGCTTGGTGGGTTCAACAGAGCTGTGCTCTAACAATCTCCCCCCTTTGTCAATTTTAGTGAGGAAACTCTTATTCCCTCCGTCCCAGTTTAGATGAAGATTTTAGGGTTTTTACAACTCCCATATTACTTGAAGGTTATCCTTTTTTTCCCCAAAAATTTCCTGATTTGTCCATGCTTTGGAATCATATACAAACACAAAATATAATATAAACTCAATTTCCCAATTTTTTTTTTTAAATAATACACTAGATTCCAATTTCACACTAAAATCTAGGAATTTAAATCTAAAGATTTAAATATTTTAGGAGGTATTAATGAGGGTAGATTTGGAAAATATATAGTGTCTCTGTTGTTTCTTAATATGTGTGAAAAAACCTAAACCTTCATCTAAAATGGGACGGACGGAGTATTACATATGGATCTAAACGAATTACAAAATAACTTGTTCTTCATACGCTTGATTTCAAGTTTCAATAACACAATATATAACCTGCGTATATTCAAAATAAATGTCGTTGTTGAAACTTGAATAACAAAAGATCTTACTCCTCCTAAAGGCAAGCTAGGTAAATATTCAATCCGAACATCTTTGTTATTCCCCCTTTGGAGTATGAAATACTACACAACATTATGATATGTTTCTCCCCCTTAGTCTATGCTTTACTCTTTCGTTAGATATATAGTTTAAGCATAAATGTCATTTCCCGGTGATTAAAAATCACTTGTTTACTCCATATATTTCTCCCCATTTTTGTCATAAAAAAATGACAAAAGTACGAGCAAACAAAGGACAAACCGAAAGCAAGACTTGTACAACCTATAAGAGTTAAGCACGATGGTTTCACATACCATTTTAGATAACCAATACTAAAACCGAAACTAAAAAAGTAATCTAGATTTAGTATGTTATCAAGGACACAATTTCCCGAATAAACTTTCCCTTTAGTCCGACAAATCGACTACGATACTTAATTATTTTGTCGAACTGATTGCGTATGTACAATCGCTTATTTCGACAAGACCCAAATACGGATCAAAATTAACTTTATTTCTCTTATCACATTCTAATTATTCCATAAAATGATTTAGACCTTTTCTTTTAGACAATACAAACACCAGGTTAGTTAACTAGTTTTTCTTGTCAAGGCATTTGATTAGACATGAATAACCGAATCCTCCATTTGGTAAGTCTAACTAAGATCAGAATTAACTTAGTTTCTCTTATCTGGAATCAAATGAACTAAACAAATGATCCTGTAATTTTTGTTAAGCAAAAACAATATATATACAAATCAAATAAATTGACTTGATATAGTTTTTCTTAACCGGAAGCAATTGAAACAAATATAATCAATGTAAACACCACAATTGCACTGAATTTCGTTAAGCAAAAACACTTGATACCAAACAATAAAGAAGATACCAAATCATAAGCCAAATAAATTGACACGGTTTTTCTTAACAAGAAACAATTGAATCACAATAATCAATCCATAAAACATAATGGAAAATATCAATTGTACCGAAATTTTGTTAAGCAAAAGAAAAATATATGCAATAAACTCAAGCTTTTCTTCAACAAAAAAAATGATTAACTAACAATAAAAATCGTTACTTCAATTTCCGCAGCCACTTCTCCCCAAAAAGATATATCGTTTAAGCGCAAGTTCAAATAAGAACTCTTCTCCAGTTTGTTGTCATCCTCTCGTGAGAACAAAAGAACAACAATAAAAGTAACCTTTACCATAGAAAAGTTGAATCGGTTTTAACTAATGCGTCCAATAGCAAAAGTTTAAACCCGAAACACATATGTTATGCTAAACACAACTTATGTAAACATAAATTAATTATCAACATATTGTGACTTTTCACATATGAGTTTCAGTCAGAACACCTAATGATCCATTTATAAAACCTACCAACAATGGCTAGAACTTAATCCCGCTAAATCAAAAAGTCACACGAACCATAAGGGATATCATCATATGAGATCGAAAATAAGGTTAATAAAAAAACGAAAGCAAATAGCATAAAATATAAGCATTCATACACATGCTATGCAATCAGAAACTATCAAGAATGAACCAAAAGATTTAAAAGATAAATAATTATTTATTCATAATAATAGTTTTATTCGAAATAAACCTTATACAAAATATATAAATAAATCAAAAAATTGATGTTTATTTTCCGGATCAAGTATCTCAGCATATGACATAATCCTTAGTGGTGCTGTAATTGTTCACTGAGGTTTCGTCAGTGTTTAAGCTCTTGAAGCACGTCTCGAGAGACTTGTCATCAACTAATTCTTCTTTTTCAAGTTTTTCAACTTGTTCCTTCATGTCTAGAAGATTAGCTTTTGTCTCTTCAATTCTTTCCTTTATCCAATCTTGATTTCGAACCATTGTAATGAGATTGGTTCATAGTTATTCAAAACCATTGATAAAGTTTACCATACTGTCAGTAGGTATCCACTTCGTTTCTTTTGGATCTTGAAGGTTGAAAGCCAAAAGACATGACTCATCTTGGGATCCAATAGAACTATCAGATTCATAATTAGACATAATTTTTTATATGATCTTGTTATTCTTTTCTGTATCGGTTCCCAGACAATTATTAACTTTAAGAGCTTCCTCCTTATTAACCTTTGTAATACTGCGAGTTATTGGAGGCATGCTCAAGGATTTAAATAAGAATTAATCAGGGTTTCTCAATACAGGCAAGTGAGAATTTTTCTTGGAAGAAAAAACTTTCGGATCGAAAATATCTAGAGACTGTCGTGAATATACAAAGTATATATTTTGTTTCCTTTGTCCGAAACTCTCAATCTGGAAGTTTATAGGATGAATATTAAAATTTAAAAATCTTAAATAAATCCTAATTATGAGAGGCCAGTGATAAACATGAAACTTTTTTTTAGACAAAATGGATTTGCAATTACTCGAAAATTGTCATAAAATTATTCTGATATTTACTAACACAAAAGAAAATTGTGCTCTCGTTTATGTGCTTCCTCATCCCGAAATTATGAGCACAAATATGGATGAGGGTGCACAGACTCCATACAACTAAGATGTACCGGAGTCTCCTTGTCATGCTTACAACTAGTTTCAGAACCATTGTTCATGTTTCTCTTTGGAGATTTCTAATCAAAGTATTCTCTCCCAGAAATTTGATCTTTCCTTGTGATGCAAGTTTGATCATGTGGAGAAAACAGACTGATATGAGAATCTTCGGAGATAGAAAAATCCATTTTAATTATGTTAATGATATTTTCATTTGATCTTCTCATTCTAATGATTTCCTTATAATTCATATCAGTTTGGTCATCAGAAATAATTGAGGGATTTTTCTGAATCCTTTTCTGATTGCTATTCTTATAAGAAATTATCTCATTTCCTTTCTCCTGGAAATGTTCAGTAGGGAAACTACTTTCATGTGAACAGAGACTGTTTCGACATGAGTGAGGTGGAAACTTTTTACAGAAGTGATTATCAACTCTTTCATCAGTTTGATCTTTCAGTTTTTTAAGACAAGATACTTCTTTTAACACTTTTACAACAGTATTTTGTAGAAGCACAAGTTTCTTGTCAAGTGACTGAAAGCAAAATTCCTTATGATCTTTTCACAGAATCGATTCAAAGCTTCCCTTGAACTATATTTCGTTTGATCATTAGTAAATTTAGAAAGAGGCTTTTTCAGTCTCTTCTGACTTGATGTAGTTAGGAGGACTACCTTCATTATCATGATATGTTTTAGATGTGATCAAACAAGTCTTGTCATCATGATCTGTAAAAGCCGAGAATGGAATTTTGGTTTCTTCATCCGATAAATTATAACAAAATCTGTTAGAGCATTGATCGGTCGAACTCATAAGTGTTTTTATCTCAAGCTTATTGTCAAATTTAGTTGCAAAACTATATCTTGATTTCTAGTCTACCATTAGTTAAGTCTCGATCTAGGATAAAGGTAGTTGAGAAACAAACAAATCATCATTTTCTCTCTACCGTTTAAAGGCGAAGATTAACCGAATATTTTGGAGAACTTCATCAACAAAAGGTAATTAAGTGAAGATTGAACCACCTAATTCTAAAGTTATATTCACTTTTTTATCCTTGAGACGGTTGTCGCATAACTAATTTGAGTAGCTTGCATAGACAAAAATTTCGAGTCGAGAACTAATTATTTAGCTTACGAATTTCTCGAAATATAGTGACTAAGATTAATGAACATTTTTTCATACTTGATCAATTTTGGTGGAGAACAATTCATTATTCGGAACCAAATCATGATTCAATTGTATCATTCGAAAACAGCCTGGAACAGTGGTATGTGTCATTGATGTTATTTGGGAATGTTTTGAATTGATTAAGAGAAATATAAAACTAATATATTCGGAATACAAGACACTGTTATAGTCTTACAAACTAAGAAAACTGTTATATGTCTGAAGCTGTATTACATGTACCCGTATACATAGCGGAGTAGCTATATATCGACATACCCATTTGTGTGATACGCATATTCGTATGCACATCATGGGAAAGTACTGTTGTTTCATGATCTGGATAGGTATGTATATTTGTATACAAAACATTTTGGAACTGTGACCGGGTTTAAATATTCAAACTGGTATGCGAACCAATACAATTTTATGTTCCTAAACCAGTTTAGTACCCAAATCGGTACGCAAACTGAAAAGGTTATGTGAACTCCGGAACCAGAAAAATCTTAAGGTTTCCAAACCAGTTTGCAAACTCAAAAAGTTATGTTAACTCTGGAACTCAGTTTTGTACCTAAGTTTGCAAACCGGTACGTGAACTAAAAAATTTCTGTCAACTCCGGAACTTGGCTTTGCTCATAAGTTTTCAAAACGTTCCGCGAACCATGACTCAACCGATTCACGAACAACTCATGTATTTGTACTTTGTGCGTTTACAAACTATGTCGATTGTGTTCAAATGCAATTAATATTTCTATGAGATGATTTACATTTGATAAATTCTCTATTAAAACATTAGACTCATTTGATCACATAATTGTGACTCAAGATTAATATCTCTGTGTTCATGAAAATGAGTGTTAATCTTTTTAAGTTCAAATTTACTAGTTTCAGCTAACCATGTTGGACATAGTCTTTGTACACGGTTCGGCTACGATTTACCAAAACAGAGTATATATCTTGTTATGTGAATAAGATTTAAAGTCTTTATTTATGGTGAATATTGTTTGCTTGGTTCCAAAGTTATCTTAGTTTAAACCTAAAGCAACATATGCTTTGAAGTCTATATAAGGGGAACTCTTAGAAACTGGGATCTTTATATCCTGACACTATTTTTTTGGTGTGTCCTAGTTGTATCTCCTCTCCAGAAACCCTTTTAGGGTTTAGCGACTATCAAAGACTTCACTGGGATTCGTGAAGCCAAGTCCAATTATCTTTTGTCTTGATAACTTGAGTATCTTGATCTTGTTTGATTATTGGTTTATCACTTGAACAAGATAAGTTCTTTTCGTATCAACTTTGTGATTCTACAAGTTTTATACTTGTGAGGTGAATAATAATATAGGCTGCACCTCGGGTTGCATAAGTCCGGATTTTGAGGATAGCTAGACTTCTGTCAAATTGCTATCGATTTCCATCACCTTAATCCTACATTTTATTTGATCATATGTTTCAATCGTAAATCAGGAAATCAATTATACATGCTTAATCTGTAGGAGGAAGTTTTGGTTTAAAGTCTTCAATTGAGTTGAAGCAATTCTTAGTTGGTATGATGTCATCTAAGAGAATTAATTGCGCGAAGTCCTTCTGGGATTCAAGAGGCGTAAGGAGCGTGACTGTACTTGAAGCAGTGGGAGATTGATTTCGAGATTAACTATATTACAGACCAAAGTTAATTGGTAGTAGGCTAGTGTCTGTAGTGCCTTTATACAGTTTGTGTTCAATCTGGACTAGGTCCCGAGGTTTTTCTGCATTTGCGGTTTCCTCGCTAACAAAATTTCTGGTGTCTGTGTTATTTGTTTTTCCGCATTATATTGTTTATCTTTATAATTAAAATATCACAGTTGGATACGACTTGATTGATCCTTGAACACTGATCTTTGGTACCGTCCAAGAACTCTGTTGTGATTAGGTTCACGGATTCAATTCTGTAAACGTTCTAATCGCAAGAGAGATAGAGATATAACTCTAGACACTTTTCTTGATTGAGTTTTAACTCTCGGGGTTGTGTTGAGTTTTTCCACACAGATTGCCTATGAAAAAGTTGGTGGTGTGTTTTGGTAACCCCAGTGTTTTCAGAATCATTAGTCAGAGTCTTTGGCTGAAACCCTTGTTCTTGAGTAAGAGTTTTATCAAGAGCTTTCTACTTTGACAGTGAGATCCATATTCTCTTTGGCTACAATATTTAGTTGTATGTCCTTTTCTCTGGTCTCTTGTCTAAGAAGATTAGATTTTGTTTTTAATAATAACATTCTAGTAGACAGAGATCTGATAGGCTTTAGGAGTTTTACAAATTCTTTTCCAGCACCTTCTTTTTCATCAGAGATGGACTCAGATGTACTATTGATTTCCTTAACTCCTGGATCATGAGTTAATGATGTAGTAACATCCTCAACTTTTGAGTATTCGTGAACTTGCATAACGTTAACTGAATCAACCATAAATTCAAATCTTATAGGTTGGATCGCATCAAACACAGATTGTTAGATCTTTTCGTGTTTTCCTGCTCTGATACCAATTGAAAAGACAAGTGTTAGAGGATTGCTCGGTCGAACTCGCATGCGTTGCTATCTAAATCATGTTTGTCAATGTTAGTGATCAAAACTATAAGTCTTGATTTCTATCCTATCTGTAGATGTCACGGACTATGACATAGATAGTGTAGTTGAGCTTAAATCTCTCGACGTTCATCTCTTGAAGACGAAGAACTACTAAGGGGATCTTGTGGAACTTCTTCGAAAAAAGGTATATGGAGACTTGAACTTATCTATCACTTGGAAAGTTTATTTCTATTATCTTCTATATTGAGACATAAGTCGTGTTACAATATAGTTTTCTCTATACACATTTGAGATTTCGAGCTGAGTATAACTCACTTACATATTTATCGAAATATGTGTTAGTAAGCTTTCGCTTTGACCAAGTTCATCTTATATCATGAGAAAATTTCCGAGTAACATCTTACATGGTTTGTGTGATACAATCATTTGGTGCAAGAATTGGAAAGTTTCAATAATGATTATTTCAATATGTTGAAAATTGCTTTGATGCTAATAGTGTGTGAAAACGGATATTGACATTATAGAAGAATGTTTCAATGATTGAAATAAAGAGTTGATGATGTAACCATTTTTGGATATAAGCATATATAGTGTGTTCGCACGTTAGTGTATAAGTCCATAAACCGGAAACCAAGAGTATGCATATGTGTGTATACGAAATTGGTGAAGGCACTACACCAAATTCAGGGATTAGCAACTCAGATTAGCAACAACTTATGAACTGTTGCGAATTTCAGTTGCAAAAACGTTGCAACAGTTTTAAACAGTTACGAAACTTGCAACTGTTTTATTCAGTTGTGATTCGCAACATAATATAGTTGTACGCGTGCGACTCGTGTGTGTGCTTCCCACACTTTCAATCTGACTTGGTTTCAGCCCATCCAGATGTTCAGTCAGCTGTAAAACTGACTCAGGGTTGGACTAAAATCGAACAAAAATCTTATTTTTCATTCTATATTCTCTTTCTCTTTCTCTTCTCTTTAGGGTTCAACTTCTTCTTGTTTGGAGATTCAATCATCTCATCGATCATTCACACGGCGATGATGCTGATAGTGATTATCAGAAACCTTTTTCTTCTTTTATCTTTCTTCTCGGATTCTCTTTATCTAGTTCTCTTCTCTATTTTTAGGGTTCAACTACTCTGATTTCAGAGAACTTACCAAGTCTTACATCAGTAATCTCTCCGAGATTAAGGTCGAATGACTTGTTAATTTCAGAGATATATATCAAATCCGAAGTCATTCCGACCAATTTATTAGGGTAATTTTTTTCAATCTGAGAAAAAAATCTTATTAGGGTTTAGACTAACAAATCTCAGATTTTCTTTCATTTTCTAAATTTAGGTTTATTCTCATAAGTTCAAGATTTGTAGAGTTTTAATGGGTTTCTGGTAAAGTTCATTTATATTGTGGTTTTTTTCGATTGCTCGAAGAGTTAGGGTTCTTCAATTTTTTTAAAGAATTTTTTGTCTTATCCAATTGTTCTTGTTCTTCACTGAGATGAGTTTACGAGATTGAGGTGGAGTTAAAGTTAATATCAGATATGAAAAGATGGGATTTCATCTGATTTGAGTTTGCACAAAAGCCATGAGAATTTGGGGAGGATTTGAACAGAGAAAACTCATATCAAGAGTTTACAAATTCTGGTACTCTCGGTGTTTTGGACCATTTCTTTGTAAGTTTTACTTTTTAAATCTGGGGTTTTGTCCATTTGAGTCTGTATTTCTGTTTTCTGATTAGAGTTTAGAAAGCTATTTACATAACATTCAACCGATGATCTGACAAGGCTATGGGATTATTTCATGGGAGAACGGTCTGTTTTTCTTCTTCATTCATGTTTTGGTTGTGACCGTATATGCTGTGACCGTGGATGTCCATGTTTTTTCGTTGATATTCTGCTTCTCGAGATATCTTTTGGATTTTTGCTTTAATTTGCTTCTGAAGTTAAATTTAGAAATGTTCGTTTTACAACTTTTCTAACCGTAAGAGGTATGAAGAGAATATAAGTCAGTTTCTATTAGTTTCATGCTTAATTAGTTTTGTTGTTTGTACATCTTCTGATTTAATAGTTAGTCACTCTGACTTAATAAAGAGGAATCAGTTAATAAGGAGATGGATGCTAGAGCTGGTGCTGCTTCAAATCACTTGGCAAGGAAAAGATCTCTTATCCTAAGGTTTACTGCAAATTTGATGTAGCCCCTACCCATTTTTTGTTTTGAAACTTTGCTGCTTATTCTTCCTTAATATTTGTTATTTTCTTAAAAATGATACTACTTTCTCTGTACTTAAGTGTATTAGAATTAGAGTTAGATATGTACTAGGATCTTCATTTTTGAACGCTTTCTGTAATTTTCTTAGTTGTGCGTTATTCATGTCAGGTCGACCTTCCCGAGGGTGTTCTACATGTGATTTGATTTGTCTTACGGCTGTTGTAGCTTTCCAGCCATATGAGTATGTCGACAATGTTTGTTTTCCTATAGCTGATCCCTATATGCATTGACATTATCTTGGGGAGCATATGAAGAATGAAAACCTCTTAATAAATACCACAGGTAACCTAAAGGAAACTTATATTGCTGTATTAGAGATCTTTATTTTGTTTACCTAACATTTCATTCGTAATTATTATTCACCTCCATATTGTGCATTGCTTTTAACCATGTTCGGATCTGTTGGTTTTTGATTAAAAATTGCAAAATAGTTCCTTCTGCTGAGAAGGTTTTGAAAATAAACACATAATACCATGCTATTACCCCGATTTGTTAAATTCTTTGGGAAAAATACAAGTACAGTTCCATAATTTGTTAGTTGGTGCTATTTATGTTTTAAATCCATACTCATTTTGTTTGTGAGTATGCAGAGAAGAATCAATTAGTAATAAGAGGTCTTTTAAGTTGGGTGTTGTTTTTCTTTAAGGTTTTGGGGCACAATTTAATTGAGTTGCATTTCTCTATTCTCTATTTTGGTTGTTTTAGACTCCACCTTTGTTTGGACGAAGACAATAAGTAAAAACATAATAAGCGCGTTCATTATATCAGTGTCTTTGTTCAATTAATTTTTAGGCAATTTGTGTACTTGGTTGTATTATGAAACCATTTAAGGAATGCGTCCGACACACAGTACATTCAAATGAAAGCAAAATAAATTTGATAGTTGCAGTACCATACAGATTCTTTTATTTCCAATCTTTTTTCTTCAAGTTATGATTACTTATTAACTGGCAACGGTAGTGCAGTGGACAAGGATTAACTGGCGGCCGGAAATGATATGGTTCGTACTCTTTTTGGATGCCAAGCTCAGAAAGCTCTATATGGTTTAAATTCCTCTTACAACCGATCCATCATCAATGACCTATTAGCGGTTTGAGTTATATTCGATTAGCTACAGAAATTCATCGTGCTGCATAGTGAGCTCAAGAAAATTTCATAATTGCTGCAAAAAATGTATTACAAGTATACAACATCACAATTGCTCCATTAAGTAAGTTCGGAATATTTTCATGTTTAAAATGAAAGAATAATTTTTGTCTTTCAATTTTTAATGGCCATTTACTGCTATATCTCTAACAGAATTTATACCATTTTCATGTTTCAATACTATTTAATCATGTAGAATATTTTGACAAAAAAAAACATCATGTAGAATAGAATATTCCATGGGCCAAAATGATTTCAACGGGGAAGATGCTACTGGAGAGCATGTTACAGACTTGTTGCATGTGACGAAATCGCTATCTGCGTAAGTGGTCTTTTTATTACTCAACATGTCTATTGATTGAAATTTTCTAGCTTACATGTAATAAATTTCAGCCTATTCATCAAAACATGAAGTTTTTACTTGTAGGGCAGACACAAAAGTTTCAACTATTTGGTGTGATAAGGAAGATTCTGACTTTCTTGGTATTTCACTTGTAGTTTGGGTGATGTATTGAAGAAGGTGATGATACCTTATGAGAACTCTAGACTCACAATACTACTCGAATATTCAATAGGTAATCAGTTTTTTTTACTCAAGTGCTGAAGTTGGTTAAATATCATGCCTTTATTAGAGTTTTAAAGTCAAACCTTTTGCAGGAGGAAGCTCAAAAACATTGTTGATCGTAAATGTCTGTCCCAATGCTTCTAATCTGCCCAAGACACTGTCAGCTCTTACTTTCTCTGCAAGAGCTCAGAGTGCGGAGCTAAGTCTTGGGAATCGAGATACCATTAAGAAATGTAGAGATTTTGTAAGTTTGTGCTAAATCTTCTGACAGTGTATTATTCTTTTCAATGGAGTACAGAAGGCCTGGAAAGTTTCCTTTACATTGTAGGCAGATCTAAAGGTTTTTCTTAAGTTCTTTAATATCTCAAAACGTTCTGTTTATGTTGTGTCTAGGGCAATTCGATATTATCTTCATTGTATCATTTTTGCTGCAGTCAGAAAATCCGATGTTGTCTGAAAAGCATAAGATTGAGAAGGATCGAAACACACAACTCAGAAATCAAGTTTCCCATATTTTGCAACTGGAGCAAGACCAGAAAATTCAGATACAAAAACGCGATTCGACAATTCAGGTAGATGCTTTTTTGATCTTTTGTCCCTTAATCCCTCACAACTGTATGACTTTTTCCTTTTTAGCCTCATATTATTAAGCTTGTAGTTTGGTCAATATGTATAAAAGTTGTTTCATTTCTATGTCCAGTAATTTTCTTTGTACAATAGTTATTCACGTCTCTAATGGCATGGAAATTAGATTGTGTATATTAGTTTGTTAAAGTTGTATTTGATGGGTATCCTATGTTTCTTAACAACTCCTCATATAGAAACAGGTGCACCTTAATATATGGATTCACATCTGCAAACTCTAGCGTAGAGAACAAGAATTGGTGCTCCTTAGGTAACTTGAAGAAACTCCAAGATCTCAAAACCTATAGAAGAAGAAGAAAATTTCTTAGAGAAAGATGTAGGAACCAATCTGTTTGACGTTGGCACCAACAGTAGGGAATAATATTGGTAAAGTTTTGCAGAAGAAAGGAAGTTATTCTTCCTCCTCTTTCATTGAAGCTCAAAGTATCTTCTTTTGTAATTTCTTGACATGGATTTGTGATTTATAATAACAGGTTCCTGTTGAATTTCTATTTTCTCATTGGAATGGGTACTTGAATCAATTTTTAAATCTTAGTTGATGTTATTTCTTATTTTGTATTGTATGTATCCTTTAAGCATGAAGAATCCTAATTTATAGGTGGTATTTTATCACCTTCTTAAAGTGATTGTTGTTCTATGTGTTTTGATTGCGAAGGAAGTAAAGCCTGGGTTTAACCTGGTTTTTATTTGTTTTGACTGGTTTTGACCTGGTCAAAACCACTATATTTTGTTGTTACAAAAAATTCGCAATTGTATGCATGTGTTGCGAAACTAGTTCAAACTAGTTTGCAACTGTTGGAAACTGTTGCGACCATCTAAGTCGCGACTGTTCCAAACAGTTGCGAAATTTTTACGTTGCAACAGTTGGAAACTGTTGCGGCTGAAAATTCGCAACGGCTTATGAGCCGTTGCGAAATATTGCAACATCGACTTTCGTGACAGAGCTAAACTGTTACGACCCCGTTTTGCAACTGCCAGTTACTGTTGCGAAACACTAAATTTGGTGTAGTGAGGAGACAGGTTAAGTATGCGTACCCGTAGGCATACTTACAGAAGTTCTTGAACCGAGAATTTCTGTTGAGTTTGGTTTTAGAAAAACTCTTAACTCACCTTAAGTACGCATGCCCGTACGCATACAGGCGGAAGTTTTTGAACCGAAAATTTCTGCTGAGTTTGGGAACTTCACAAACTCAAAACCGGCTGCTTAAGTACGCATACCCGTACGCATACTTAAGCTGTTTACTTTGTCAAATCGGTCAAGTCCATGAACTTAAACATTTAAATCATAAGGAATGCAATCTTTGCAAACCATGGCTATAATGTTCATGATTGATTCAAGTGAATCAAACCGATTTTATTTCAATTGTGTTTTCTAAACAATTGAACAACTCTTAACTAGTTTCATTTGAGTCATTTGAACTAGTTATGGTTAAAATGAATAAGGTTGATATGAGAGTAATTGTATGGCTAACCTTGGTAACTATTTGTGAACCAACATGAGTGTACACGTTTGGGTACGGTTACATAAACCTAAATGAGGGTACATTTCATTTGTGTGTAACAAGCTAAGTTCGATCTACCGGTTGAAAGATATTAGCTTGGTTGAATCAGGTTTTTCATCTAACGATGAATATTGAATGCTTTGTTACCAAGGTAACTTGGATTGCAAACCCTGATTTGAAAACCATATAAAGGAGAACTCTAGCAACTGGGAAACCTAATCCCCACACCTCCTGTGTATTACTAGTTGCATAACTAGATTCGATTCTCCTTTAACCTTAGGTTTCTTCTCGAGACCCTGTAGGTTAACGACTTGAAGACTTCATTGGGATTGTGAAGCAAGACCCAACTATTATCTTTGTAGTAATGCGATCTGATCTTGCTGTTTCTATCGTGTTGAGTGCAATTGAAATAATTGGCTCGAGATTTTATATCTCCGATAGGCAAGATATAAAAGTAATCACAAACAAACTTCGTCTCATTGTTTGTGATTCCACAATAACTTGTTTCACTAGTCGATTAAGTTTATGGTGAGGTTATTGATAATACTGAGCTGTTTATCGGGATTATAGTATGGTATATCAATTGGTTCTTGTTCACCTTGATTTACCAAAAGACGGAACAAAAACTCTTGGGTATTTATGTGGGAGACAAATTTATTCAATCCTATAGACTTTTCTGTGTGAGACAGATTTCTCTACCAAGTCTTCGACTTTGGGTCGTAACAACTCTTAGTTGTGGGTGAGATCATCTAAGGGAATCAAGTGCGTAGTATCCTTCTGGGATCAGAGATGTAAGGAGCGCAACTGTACCTTGAGTCAGTGTGAGATTGATTAGGGTTCAACTACAGTGCAGTCTGAAGTTAATTGGTAGTAGGCTAGTGTCTGTAACGGCTTAATACAGTGTGGCGTTCAATCTGGACTAGGTCCCGGGGTTTTGCTGCATTTTTGGTTTCCTCGTTAACAAAATTATGGTGTCTGTATTATTTATTTCCGCATTATATTTTGTTATATAATTGAAATGCCACAGGTTGTGCGTTAAGATCAATCAATTAGAATATCCAACCTTTGGTTGTTGATTTACATTGATTGACACTCGAACATTGGTCTTTGGTACCGTTCAAGTAACTCCTCTTATATTCAATCAGGCTCACAGATTTCTATTTGTTGATTGAAGATTGAATTAAGAGTTAGAGATATTAAACTCTTTGATATACTTTATGCTAGAGTCTGACTGTCTAGTTGATTCTCTAGAAAGTGTATTGGAGTAAGTCCTCTCAGATTGCCAAACGAATTGTTGGGTGTGGTTGTTAGACCCCCGCATTTTCAACTAAGGTACCCAAATACATAAAGATCTTTTATTTATCAACCTATAAGTCATTTACCAAGTGTGATCCTCCATGGACAAAGTCGAGACAATTAACCAACTTTGGTTCACACTTCATGTGATCGTCTATGGATACGATATTGAGACAATACAACAACAAGATCACTTGTGTGATTGACTATGTATTCAAGATCGAGACGATACCACAAAGAAGTGTTCACTTGATAATAGGTGTTGTATTAAACCGAAACTCTATAGGATCAATATCAAGCGATACAGAGTTAACATACGTATGTAATTTACTTAATTATAATAACAATAATAATGCGAAAAACAAAGTAAATGACACATCAAGATTTTGTTAACAAGGAAACCACAAATGCAGAAAAATACCGAGACCTAGTCCAGTTTTGAATACTATCAGAAATAAGCCGCTATACAAAATCTAATACCAACTTCGTATAGTTGAGACCAAGTAGACTACCCCTAGCTACTTAGTTTCCTCGGTATCCATGCGCCTTCGAATTCGAGAGTTACACAGTGAATAGCAAGTCCTTTGGATCGTATTCCAAACAACAAAGGAAGAATTTGTTTGGTAACCACTCTAATCGATCTTTGCTACAAAAATATGTGAGTTGTTGACAAAGGATCTCCTGTTTAAACTATAAACTCCTGGTCTGCTTAGATCAATCTATACTTTGATTATTGAAATAATCGAACTCTTGATTTGCAACCAATCAATATAAATCTCAAAGAGAAACTATAAGGTTATGCCGATATCGCGCAGCTAGTCAATCAAGTCTGTCAAAGATAAATATGATTCTAGTTGGATCCCAGCCGATCAAGGTTTGTGCACTAAATCCACAAGATAAGAAAACTAATAAGAATTCTTCTTCGTCTTCAAATCTTCTATTGCCTTTAATACCTGCACAACATAACTTGAATCCTCTTGTGACCAATCACGCACAGAACGAAGGCTGTTAACAATGGAATATCACAAGATATCTTTAGATCCGAAGATGGTTCTAAAGATCACGTCGATACTTTGATCTAGTTTGAGTGACCCTTATGTCAGAAGAGAAGGATCTCAGGAATAATCAAACTAGCTGCAATGAAAGTTACAATAAGCGTAAGTTAATCAAATCAATAATCAAAAACTAAAATAACAATGCAATTATCTAGTTTCCCACCAACGGTACTCGTAGAGATTTTTGATTCCACAAAAGTTTTTAAACGAGCGGTCGTAAGAGATTTCGCCTAATTAGGGTACTTTCCTCTCTAAATACTCGGCTCCACCAGAAACTACACGAATGAAGTTTGCCTGGATCTTAGGATAGTTTGCAAGAAATGCAAACTCAGGTATTTATAGACCAAGGTTGTTTGGACAACAAGGAAATTCCAAAATCAAAAATATTCTCAAGATATTTACATTAAATTACCTATTCTAGGTTTTCCTATATTCACTTAAATGCCCAACCATATTTCCGAAAACTCCCATATAAAACTTCTATTATTAGAGTAGCACATTAACTAACAATATTTTCCAGAGGATATGCTTTAATTGCTGGTAATTAAAACATATATGATGAAAATCATAATTAAATGCTTTTGACTTTGTCGGTATGGCATCACCTTGAGTATCAGGGGATATCTTTGAATAATTAATAATAAGAGTTATTGAAAAGGCGAGGGTACCCAAATATACCTCAAGCTAAAACTTTTCCTACCTATAAGTCCTTTCTCCGAAAGTGATTGTCTATGGACTGAGTCGAGACAATACAACTAATCGGTTCACACTTCGTGTGATCGTCTATGGATACGAGATCGAGACAATACAATAACGAAGTATGTTTACTTGATACAAAGGTTCGGACTTAACCAAACACAATAGAATTGCTTATCAAGTAAATAGGAATTAACGTTTGTGTAATTTACTTTAATTATAATAAAACAATTATAATAAGGAAAATAAAAGGAAATGACACAACAAGATTTTGTTGACGAGGAAAACCGCAAACGCAGAAAACCCCCGGGACCTAGTCCAGAATTGAATACTCTCGGGATTAAGCCGCTACACAAAATTGCACTAACTTCGTATAGTTGATACCAAGTAACTAACCCTGTAGTTCACCTAGTTCCGTCTGTATTCCCACACCTCCAACTTATAAATAAGTCACGTACTTGGATCAATCCCTTTGGTTCGTATTCCAAACAGTAAAGGAACAAGAAATATGTTTGGTATCAACTCTATTCAACCAAATGATATGAGTCGGACAAAGGTTCTTCCGTTTATCTCAAGATAAACTCCTTCGTCAGGTCTAGATCTATCTTATGTTCAATCACCCAAAGGTAATCGATTAAGATTAAGCCAACAATACCTTTAATCCGAAGAACCGTGTTGATGCCGACCTACTCAATTAATCAATCCAATCTACCACAAGGATAAACCGATTTTAATTGGATCCTCTTTTAACGAAACAAGTATTGTGCACACCAAAGATTGTAAAACCCAAGTCAGATCTTCAATATCTTTTTTTTCTTCAAATCTTCTTAAATCTTCAATAAACACCTGCACAAAATCACTTGAATCTCTTGTGATCAATCACGCACAAAACGGAGTCTGTTAACAATGGATTATCACAAGATCGTCTTTAGAACTAACAACAGTCTAAAGATCCCTTTCGAAACTCTGAACTAGTTTGAGTGAATCTTATATCAGAAGAGAAGATTCTCAAGAATAAACAAACTAGGTGCAATTAGATTTCAACCACCGTTAGTCAATCAAATCAACCGAAAACAAAGATAAACCGCAATTATCTAGTTTCCCACTAACGGGTCGCGCTAGAGATTCTCAATCCCAAAGCAGACTTTAAACTGAGCGGTCGTAAGAGATTTCACCTAATTAGATTACTCTCCTCTCCGATAGGCGGCTACACCAGTAACAACAACAAAAGAGTAAATCTGTTGTTACGAAGGATTAGTTTGCTAGAAAGCCAAACTTCGTGTATTTATAGACAAGGAAGTTTGGACACCAAGGAATTTCCATGACCGAAAATATTCTCAAGATATTCATTAAAGCACAAATTCGGTTTCCATAATTCCTGGAAATGCTCTGTCCAAAAATAACAACGGAAATCTCTTGGAAAATCTAATTAGTAAATGCACATTACTAATTCTGTAATTTCCATACAAAATGAAATTAATAACCTTAATTAAAAGATTCTTAACTTACTTATGTTTCGATCTTGGGATTCTCTTCCCTTAGCCGTTAAGGAATATCTTTGAACAATTACAGAAATAAACATTCACAGCACGTGTTCAAAGTTTGTCGACATCTTTACTTTGTAAGTTCTCTTTCACACATACAACCTTGAAACCGATTTGCCACACTTCCAAACAAGTATAGAATTGGTTCATCTGACTTTCAAGAACTATGTGATTGATCAAACCAACATTCAATCACAATCATGGGTTTAAAGGTTCTACCAAAACAAGTTTCGGTTCTACTTCCATGTGAGTACTACGCATAGTCACACTAGCTTCCCAAAGATTCGGTTGACTAGGTACTAGGATCGGTTCCCCACATATATATGGTATCTAACTTATATGTGTTGTACATGTCCATAGGATCGGTTCCCCTTTCTGCTATAAACCTTGCTGCACCCCATACAAGGATCGATTCCCCTTGATGTACTGCACCCCTTACAAGGATCGGTTCCCTTTCCCTTACTAGGATCGGTTCCCCTTCCCTTACAAGGATCGGTTCCCTTTCCCTTACTAGGATCGGTTCCCTTTCCTCAAGGTTAGACATAATCCAATCATACCACATGTGATTACTTAAGAATTGTTTTACTAATAAAATTTATACCAATACATAAGTCAGGAATTTGTGAATAGTTCTACCAAGAACACAACAAGTTGTGAGCGGTTATACTCTATCACACATATTGGTTGTTCATAATATATGCAACGAATAACAAAACCAATAACTCCTGGAAATTTCCTTTTCGGTTCACAAACAAGTTTATGAACTTACTTCCTTAGAACACATGTAAACATTGTTCCCTAAGATGAAATCCTCACCTCATACCCATACATAATCACAATAGCATTCAAATGATTATGGAGATGTCTTATCTACAAAGTTTAATGGTTAAGCAATAAACCTCGTATTGTATTCCTTAATACTATGTCTATATAGAGTTCATATACGCTTCGCAGTTATGTTTTCAATATGCACGACTTGAAAGATACGTTAGGGAATTAAAAAGTTCAAGTCAAATATCACTAACCTCAAGTGGAAGGATGATTGTTGTCGTTGTAGCTCCTTGCTTCTTCACATCTTTAAGGCTTCGCAATAGTTGTAATGTATCATATCCTAATACTTTCAATCTAACTATACGAAGTTTAACTCTAGTACATAATCAAGCGACTCTTAACATGAGTTTTGATTCACTAAAATATGACAACCAAACTTGACATACCAACGCTTGGTGGGTTCAACCGAGCAATTCTCTAACAATCTCCCCCTTTGTCAATTTTAGTGACAAAACTCTTACATCATATGGATAAACAAATTACAAGAATTCATTACAATCCACTTGATTCCCGATTCAACGGCACGGTAAAACTACTTACATTCAATCGTTGAGAATGCCGTTGTTGACATTATAATAACAAAGCAAATACTCCCCCTAAGGAATATAGGTAGATATTCAATCCGCACGTATTTGTTATACCAATCAATATGAGATGTTACTCCCCCTTAGTCTGTGCTTTCACTCTTTCGTTAGATAAAACATTCAAGTACCAATGTTCTTTTCCCTAGAGATGCCAATCAATAAAAATATCAATGCCAGCATCACCTGTTTACTGCATATATTTCTCCCCCTTTTTGTCACAAAAATTACAAAGAAACGAAAAAATAAAGGACAACACGAAAAGAATCTTACAAATCTCATAATAGACTTGCAAACCTGTAGAGTTAGGCACGAGGGTTCCACACATCATGTTCTGATAACCAATATCAAAACCGAAACTACAAATAGTCTTATTTTGATATGTTACCAAGAAAACAATTGTCCGAAACAATTTTTCCCGTTTAGTTTAGCAAACCAAAAACAACTAATCACATTAGTCCCTTTGCTAAACCGATTGTTCAAAAACAACCACTTAATTCGATGAGACCAAAATAAAGATAATCTCCATTTTTCTCATCAGGTTCAATTATCCATAAACTTAGACCTTTCAATTTTAAACAAGCCAAATACTAGGTTAGTTTACTAGCATTTCCTTGTTTAGGCATTCGATTAGACTTGAATAACCGAAACCTCACTTTGATAAGACAAACTAAGATCAGAATTAACTTAGTTTCTTATCCGGAATCGAATTGGACTAAACAACTCATCCCTACACATATTATTTCGTTAAGCCATAAATAATTCATACAAACCAAAATAAATCAACTTGCATAATTATTCACCTCAACCGGAAGCAATTGAAACAACATAGACATTAAAAGCACCGCAATTGCACCGTAATTTTGTAAGCCTAAAATATTGATACCATACAAAAGCAAGATAACAATAGTTTTTCTTAACCGGAACCAATTGAATCACACACACATCAATTGTACCGAAATTTTGTAATCCTAAACGATTGATACCACACAACAAAGCAAGATAACAATAGTTTTTCTTAACATGAACCAATTGAAACACACATCCACACACACATCATGGAATAAATATCAATTGAACCTAAATTTTTTTAATCAAAAGCAACAAATATATATAATATAAACTCAGGCTTTTCTTTAATAGGAAAACAATTAACTAACAAGATTGTTACCTCAGATTTCGCATCCACTTCTCCAATATGATAGCATCTTCGTCCAGGGAGAATTGATATCGAAATATCACCACGTTGTCATCCTTATGCATAAACAAAAGAATAAAAACACACCTCAACCTTTACCAGAGAAAGGTTGAAAACCGGTTTTAACAATTGCAAGCAAAATTTGAAAACCGTCGAAACACATATGCTTTTATGCTGAACCAAAACCGATTCACATATTGTGACTTTTTCACATACTGTTTATATTAGAACCCTCATGATCCTTTGATAAAGCCTACCTACTAGGGATAGAACTTAATCCCGCTAAATCAAAAAGTCACCCAAACCATAAGGGTTCACCATAAATGAGATCGAATATTAAGGTAGTAAAACCGAAATCAAACATCCCATAAACATTCATAAGTTCTACAAAAACTTAAACATGCAAGAAAAAGAAACAAGTCTTACACATGATTCTCAATAATGTACATAATATTGCATATCCAGTTTTGGACATTAGTCAGAGATGTCCAAATCAGCGTTTTCTTCTTCTTCCTCAGAAGAGGTGTCTTTGTAACTGTCTGAGATAGCATTCAGAGCATAGGTAAGATATGGATGTATTTCTGTTGCACGATCAATTGGGTCGATGATGCAGTTTTTCTTTCTCTCTAGTTTTCTCCTGAGAGAATGTGGATCCCCTTCAACTCTTATAGGTGGAGGTGCATTGAAGACTTGTCCTCTCATACTGTTCATAATTCCTTCACCTAATTTCTTTGGAGTCTTTTCCCTTGCATTTGGCCAGACAATTCCAAAAGAACTGCATATTCTTGTAATCAAAGAAGCAAAACCAGGAGTTCTTCTTTTACCTCTTCGGATTGTGATCATTTGTCTGATCATTAACCCACATAAGTCAAATTTTTTGACTCCTCAGACAAGATGGTAAACAAGTTCAGCCACATCTCTAATCCATTTTGTCTTATGCATATTGCTAGGACACAGATTAGCACAAACCAGTTTCCCAAAGACTTTGAGATGAAATTCAACATTGTTGATAAGAAGAGAGTTACCTGACCATGCTCCACCAATTTTTGATGATATGGTGTTGTTGTCGACCCAGTATCTTTCATCCGAACATGGCAAGATAGTATTCATGAAGGGATAGAGTATCAATTCTGAAATTACTTGTTTGTTGACTTCAAACGACTTTGTACCGATCATAGTACGAAAAGTACATCCTTCAAAATTCATCTCGTGCATGTTGGCATAAAATAGCTTCACTAGGTCCGGAGTTGCCTTGAAAGAGCTTTCATGAATTATACCCCATTCACGATCCTTCACAAAGTTCATATATTTTGTATCCGAAACTTTGACAAATAACATTTCCATGATGGGTTCTTTCATTGAACCAAATTTTATAAGACATTCATTATTTACAAAGTAATTTTGAGAACTAACATCATAGGTAATACTAGGCATGTTTCCATAATTTATGTCCATGGTAGAGTAAATCATCGAATTCCTATTTGACCCTTCTCCTCTAACAAAGTTTCTATTTCCCCTAAAACGATTATCCATTAAAATAACAAGAGAAGTTAAGAACCACTTACAATCGGTAGAGATTGTTGAGGGGTGATTCTCCTTGATTACGATTTTGAGTGAAATAATAGCAACCTTTTGTTTCTTTGATGACTAGAATCATATGATACAAGTTTCTCCCCTTGAATCGAACATGCAAGAAATACAAGGAGTGAAATTTCGAACCTTCGTGAACTGTTGGAGTTTTCTATAAACTCGATGAAGGAGGAGAAAGAGATAGTTCCATCTTTCTTTGTTTTTATCACTACCTCTATCTTGTATTCGGATGTGGATCCGGATCAAAACACTAATACTCAAAAACCGAAAGTTGATAGGGAACAACCAACAATCGGTTTCTTGACCAATCTTAAATTGACTGGTTTTTGAGAAATTTGACACACTCGGTGTTGTGATAAAACTGTTATTTAATGAGGTTTCACTGGACGTATCGTGACTGATTTCAATAGACTCACAACCTGTATCAGATTCATTACAATCTTCAAGAGAGAATTATTATGAATCATTATAGAGAGAGTCTTCTTGAAGGCTATCGGATTCTACAGAAGTATAATTCATTAAATACTCATGAATGAGTTGATTTCCTTTAGGATTATTGTTTTTCTTTGAGTAGTCCAGTTCTTTGATGAACTCATCAACTTCATTTTGAACTCTACTAGAGTCTTCAAGGATCTTGAGTGCTTTAGATAGTGACTCATCTTCCTTTTGTTCATATATCTTAATCCCATTCTTTAAGTCAGAGAGTTGTTTTTCCATTTCTGAAAATTCTGAAAGTTTTCAGTTAATCTTGCAAGAAGCATCTTCAGTGAGATCAAGATATAAGCGACATTCTTCAAATGTCCAAAGTTCCTTGGAACGAAGCAACTCAACAATTTCAGTGTTTGACATCCCTTCAAACAATTTTAAGTCATCTAATCTTGATATTATGTTAACTGAATCAGACTTTGGATTCATTCTTATAGGTTGGATCGCACCAAACACAGATTGTTAGATCTTTTCGTGTTTGTCTGCTCTGATACCAATTAAAAAGGCGAGGGTACCCAAATATACCTCAAGCTAAAAATTTCCTACCTATAAGTCCTTTCTCCGAAAGTGATTGTCTATGGACTGAGTCGAGACAATGCAACTAATCGGTTCACACTTCGTGTGATCTCCTATGGATACGAGATCGAGACAATACAACAACCAAGTATGTTTACTTGATACAAAGGTTCGGACTTAACCAAACAAAATAGGATTGCTTATCAAGTAAATAGGAATTAACGTTTGTGTAATTTACTTTAATTATAATAAAACAATTATAATGCGGAAAATAAAAGTAAATGACACAACAAGATTTTGTTGACGAGGAAAACTGCAGATGCAGAAAAACCCCGAGACCTAGTCCAGAATTGAATACTCTCAGGATTAAGCCGCTACACAAAATTACACTAACTTCGTATAGTTGAGACCAAGTAACTAACCCTATAGTTCACCTAGTTCTGTATGTATTCCCACGCCTCCAACTTATAAATAAGTCACGTACTTGGATCAATCCATTTGGTTCGTATTCCAAACAGTAAAGGAATAAGAAATCCGTTTGGTATCAACTCTATTCAACCAAGTGATATGAGTCGGACAAACGGAATAAGAAATCCGTTTATCTCAACATAAACTCCTTCGTCAGGTCTAAATCTATCTTATGTTCAATCACCCAAAGATAATCGATTAAGATTAAGCCAACAACACCTTTAATCCGAAGAACCGTGCTGATGCTGATCTACTCAATTAATCAATCCAATCTACCACAAGGATAAACCGATTATTAATTGGATCCTCTTTTACCAAAACAAGCACACCAAAGATTGTAAAACCCAAGTCAGATCTTCAATATCTTTTTTGTCTTTAAATCTTCTTAAATCTTCAATAAAAACCTGCACACAATCACTTGAATCTCTTGTGATCAATCATGCACAGAACGGAGTCTGTTAACAATGGATTATCACAAGATCGTCTTTAGAACTAACAACAGTCTAAAGATCCCTTTCGAAACTCTGAACTAGTTTGAGTGAATCTTATATCAGAAGAGAAGATTCTCAAGAATAAACAAACTATGTGCAATTAGATTTCAACTACCGTTAGTCAATCAAATCAACCGAAAACAAAGATAAACCGCAATTATCTAGTTTCCCACTAACGGATCGCGCTAGAGCTTCTCAATCCCAAAGAAGACTTTAAACTGAGCGGCCATAAGAGATTTCACCTAATTAGATTACTCTCCTCTCCGATAGGCGGCTACACCAGTAACAACAACAAAAGAGTAAATCTGTTGTTACGAAGGATTAGTTTGCTAGAAAGCCAAACTTCGTGTATTTATAGACAAGGAAGTTTGGACACCAAGGAATTTCCAAGACCGAAAATATTCTCAAGATATTCATTAAAGCACAAATTCGGTTTCCATAATTCCTGGAAATGCTCTGTCCAAAAATAACAACGAAAATATCTCGGAAAATATAATTAGTAAATGCACATTACTAATTTTGTAAGTTCCCTACAAAATAAAATTAATAACCTTAATTAAAATATTCTTAACTTACTTATGTTTCGATCCCGGGATTCTCATCCCTTAGCCGTTAAGGAATATCTTTGAACAATTATAGAAATAAACATTCACAGCACGTGTTCAAAGTTTGTCGACATCTTTAATTTGTAAGTTCTCTTTCACACTTACAATCTTGAAACCGATTTTCCACACTTCCAAACAAGTTTAGAATTGGTTCATATGACTTTCAAGAACTACGTGATTGATCAAACCAACATTCAATCACAATCATGGGTTTAACAGTTCTACCAAAATAAGTTTCGGTTCTACCTCCATGTGAGTACTACGCATAGTCACACTAGCTTCCCAAAGATTCGGTTGACTAGGTACTAGGATCGGTTTTCCACATATATATGGTATCTAACTTATATGTGTTTCACATGTCCATAGGATCGGTTCCCCTTTCTGCTATAAACCTTGCTGCACACCATACAAGGATCGGTTCCCATTGATGTACTGCACCCCTTACAAGGATCAGTTCCATTTCTCTTACTAGGATCGATTCCCTTTCCCTTACAAGGATCGGTTCCCTTTCCCTTACTAGGATCGGTTCCCTTTCCACAAGGTCAGACATAATCCGATCATACCACAGGTGATTACTTAAGATTGGTTTTACTAATAAAAGTTATACCAATACATAAGTCAGGACTTTGTGAATAGTTCAACCAAGAACACAACAATTTGTGAGATGTTGTACTCTATCACACATATTGGTTGTTCATAAGATATGCAATGAATAACAAAACCAATAACTCCTGGCAATTTCCTTTTCGGTTCACAAACAAGTTTATGAACTTTCTTCCTTAGAACACATGTAAACATTGTTCCCTAGGATGAAATCCTCAGCTCATACCCATACATAATCACAATAGCATTCAAATGATTATGGCGATGTCTTATCTACAAAGTTTAATGGTTAAGCAATAAACTCGTATTGTATTCCTTAATACTATGTCTATCTAGAGTTCATATATGCTTCGCAGTTATGTTTGCAATATGCACGACTTGAAAGATACGTTAGGGAATGAAACAGTTCAAGTCAAATATCACTAACCTCAAGTGGAAGGATGATTGTTGTCGTTGTAGCTCCTTGCTTCTTCACATCTTCAAGACTTTGCAATACTTGTAATGTCTCATATCCTAATACTTTTAAGCTAACCTATACGAAGTTTAACTCTAGTACATAATCAAGCGACTCTTAACATGAGTTTTGATTCACTAAAATATGACAACCAAACTTGACATACCAACGCTTGGTGGGTTCAACCGAGAAATGCTCTAACAGTTACGTACATGTTCAAGTAATATCGACATCTAGAAGCTTCTCATCTTACCAAACCCAAAACCCTAATTCACACACATCATGAAGAAATATGTGAACCATGGAAACTTGATTTTTCTTATAAAACCGATTATACCATCATTCCAAAATAAGTTGTGACTGGATATAACATGATTCCCAAGATAGGCTGTAATCGGTTACATCTTGCTTCCCGAAGTAGCTTGTGACCAGTTACACCTTGCTTCCTAAAGGTAGCTGGTGATCGATTAAAACCAACTTCTCAATTCATCTTGTGACCGGTTACAACTTGCATTCCAATATATCTTGTGATTGGTTACACCTTGATTTCCAAAGTAACTTGTGACCAATTACAACTAGCTAGATTATATAGTCTATGATCAGTTATACCTCAACTCTCAACCAAAGTTAAGGTTGGTTCTACCTAGTCATCTTGTATTGATCAATCAAAATATTCAATGAAGAACCGGATCAACACATCATGATTTCCCTTTGGATTATGAAAAAGTTCATACATCTACTTCCTTAAACTAATGTAATAATACATAGTTTTCTAGGATGAAATCACATCTATATAATGCACACATAATCAAGTAACTAAATACATTAGATTATGTCTATATCATATTTACGAAGTTCAAAAGATAAGCGTTATAATTCTTAATATAATTCCTTAATACTTTGATCATAATATTATGACCAACTCTAACACTAGAGTTTCATATGTATATATCTTTGCATGTTATATTTTCAATATAATCAGACTTGAAAGATACGTTAGGAATGGAAACAAGATCAAGTCAATATTACTAACCTCAAGAGGAAGGATGATGTCGTCGTTGCAGTTTTTACTTCTTCACTTTTTTCAGGTCTTCGGAGTAATAAATGTACGTCTCAACATTCCTAGACTTTCTAGTATAACCTAAACGAAGTTGACTCTAGTAAATAATCAAGCGACTCTTTAAATGAGTTTTGATTCACTAAAGTATGACAACCAACCTTGACATAACAACACTTGGTGGATTCAACCGAGCTATGCTCTAACACATTTTCGTAGTCGAACTTATAGATTGTACAAGAATCGTCCATATAGGTTCCCGAATAAAAGATTTGATGGTGTACTAGTTACCCTCTCCTTTTCAGGCAATGGCTTTGTTCCTTTTATGAACAAATGACCAAGCTAGGTTAACGCTCGACCTTAGCCAAACTCATGTATCACGCGTGACACATAACTATTTTATACTATTTTATGTTTTCCACCTGACCCATACTAGTCCCAATGTACAAACACGAGTTTTCCTCTACCTAGGTCAACATCGACGATGGAGAATATCACCACATTTATAAACTCGACGTGCATAAAGGATGATCAAGTCACAAATATGTGCAGATATATTTAAGATTTTGGTCTGACGGTCTACGACATGTGTGATTATCCAGCTTTACTCACGCGAAAAAGAATAGTCGGTGGAGATAATAGGAAACAAAGGGATAACTAAGGTTGTTTCTGTAGGATAGATAGACTCAACTTATCAATCTAGCCTTAGCAATCCATGAAGGAATTCTTATCTTATCGTTTCATCCTCATCTCACCAAATTAAGATTAGGACTTTGCAGCCATAAACAGACCAACAACCAGTCATCCTAACAACAATTTAGCTACAAATTTCGCCTCTTTCATAGTTTTTTTACCGCAACTCTCCGCAACTTAGAACTATGATCTCTCTTTTAGTTTCCCTTTTCAGGACCAATACTGATCTCTCTCAGGTAACTGAAGCAATCTTCAAACAACCATTATCTTGGTTTAGAACATGACCGTTCGTAATCAACCTTCTGTAACCCATCATAAACCATGATCTACACTTTCAAAGTACCCTAACCCATTTTTAGGTACATATAACTACATAATGGAAATTAATTAGCCCGTGAAAGAGAATGATGGAGAAAATTATGGTAATCATGAGATCAAAAGCTACGATTCCTTCACCAATTAGGATGATCTCACATTCTTAAATGTTTTTCTCTTTCTTGTAGTCCTTAATTTTGTGTATGTTCAATCCTTAAAATTTTAGTGTTTAGTCCCCCTATTTTTAAAATTTCTGTAGTTTATTCCATCCAAATCTATAATTATTTTTAGTCCCCTTCAATCCTAAAACCTAGCTCTGGTGCTGTTCTCTCGAGCGATTTTTTGCAGGTAAAGAAATCTCATTTTTCGCCTAGTGGAGACTGTTCAGATCTTCAGGGATCTAAGTGGATATGAGCAGTAATAGTCTTAGGTTTGTTAGTTAATTAATTCTCTTTCAACATTTTATAGTTAGGATTTAAGTATTTATATAGCATTGTAAGATGTTTCTTCCATGTCGTTTTCTGGAATGTTAGTTATCTTAATGGTATTCTTATCTGCGTCAATATGATGTTTCTCCGTGGTTTTAAAAGCAATTCTTTTATAGGTTATAAGGGATTTAAATGCATTGGAGAAATTTTCAGGTAACTGAATTCTTAACCAACATCAACATATTAGCCAAAATCCCCATCCTTCGAGGAGCTTAACTTTCTTTCGTGTTCCTTCGATAAATCTCATAAAATTTCTTTCATGATAGAATAGAGATTACATGGACATCAAGAACATCAAGATGAAAGATCGAAATACTATTAAAAGGTACTAACAAAGAGTAATCCGTGAAGAGAACTAACGAACTACCAACAAGAATACCAAGCAATCCAAAATTTGAAATAATGGTTTTGGGATTGTAATCCAACCATTTTGATAGAGTTTTTACTTCTTGAAAAAAAATCTTCTCAAAAAAATATGAGAGTAATATGCTCAAGGTCTTGAATGTTATTCACCACACTTGATCTTCCACCTAAAATTTCCATTGAAATTACAAAGAAAAAACATGAAAGTGTAAAGAAAATCTCCTAAAAAGAAGGAGAGATAAACAAAAAGACAAAACACTCATAAAAACACCATAAAAATTTCCTACAAATAATAGAGATTGAAACGAACACTAAAACAAATTTAACCAAAACTACCGGCTTAACTTAATCTAAAGACATCAAAATGGCTGGATAAAAATCCTAAACACCATTCTTCACCATCTTATGTGTTGTTTGTATACTTGCATTTAACCGCTGTACCAACTTTGGGAGTGTGTATTCTTTTTGAATGTCTTTTCTTTTTTGTGGAGCTTATCATAAAGTAAATATACTCCAAATTAGAATGACTATTGATGAAACGCATAAAGAGAAAGTTGCCCTAAAATTTGACATTAGGTTGAATGAAGGGCTTTTTAATAAAGTAACCACCTTTTTGAACCATATTTAAGAAACTGGCCGTTTTTTTGAATCTTTATATAAACTGGCAGATATTGACATTTTCCATCCCGTTTTTTTCAAAAAACGGATTTAGGTAGTTAACTGGCTACGTGGCAGTTAACCTGCTAGGTAAAAGACGACTTAACCCTCGTCTGAGTTCGTAACCAAACCAGTATCGAGTCAACTCGGTGACTCATTGCAACGGTCGGATTTGTAACGGTTGGATTTGTAACGGTCAGATTCAGCTTCATTCATATAAATTAGGCCCTGCAGAGAAGAACCATAGTATTTGTCATACTCAACAGATCAAAAAAATAAAAATAAATAAGACATGAGCCAACATGAAGTAAACTCTCCAGGCAGCAGTAGCAGCAGCAAGGTAAGATTAAGATTAAAACAACCCCTAATTTCATGTTCTATCTGTGCACAGGGAATTCATGATCCAAAGGTATGTCCTTGGATTTATTCCAGGTGCAAATATATACCATGTAATGGTATAAGGCAACTATTGTGTTCAAAAGCAAAAGAAACAAACGAAAAAATGTTTTTGAAGTGTTCAATTCCAACCTGTCAGTACTTTGAATGGTTTGACGATGCCATCGATCCTGTCAAATGCAAGATGGTGAAATTACCAGTATAGAATGGTTGTTACGCTTGCGGAGAATCTGGTCATTGCTTCAAAAACTGCCCACTGCAAAATCAAACCTGCAACAAAGATCACTGCAAATCAAAAATGGAGATGAAATTTTGCAAGAATGAACACAACAAGAACATAGCATACCTCACTTGTACAGATTGTGACGGTTTTAAATGGGTCTCAGATGAAGTCTTCATTGCTGCAAAAAACAGAATTATGCATTCAAGTTTACAACTTAATGCTATATGTAAGGAACTCAACAATCTGAAAATGTAACCTGCAAATGTACTAATAAACAACCATCCACTTTTGATTCAGCATTAATTCAAGTCTACAAAAGAAAAAAATATTGTCTTCTTAAACACAAAAAATCAGAAAACGGATCTCAAATCATTTCTTCTTAGCCTTTCCATTTCCCCTTCCCTTTCCTTGTTTTATATTCTGAGATACAGATCCAATGCCAAAGAAGTTCTGATAAAGGTTATTTATTGTAGAGGGTGGAGTAGAAGATGGTGCTATAGATGGCAGACTCATAGGTGTTGTGGAAGCTGGAGTAGAAGATGGTGTTGCCAAAGGCTGACTGCCAGGCCCTGTAAAACATTCACCAACAAATGATGCCGTTATCTTCTTCTTGTTTGACTTAGCTGCACCCCTAACTCCGGTGGTCTGACTTGGCTCTATGTTGCTGAAGGTGAAGCTTTGTGCATCACATTCAGTCCTTTGCCTCTTTGCAGTTGGATTAGATCCCACTTCACCACCAGCACATGTTCTTTTGTTGTGGTTAGTAACATTTCCACATTTCCCACACCTCCTTTTTGTCTTCTCAACACGAGGTTCATCATAACTTCTTACCCTCTTGCTCTTGGGTCTTCCTGGTTTCCTACTGTGAGGAGGGTTCAAGATCTTCTTGTTCATGTTTGGCTGCAAGAACAAATGCACTTATTTAATGTAGTTGAGAATATAAATAGGGCATATAGTTACAAATTTAAGAAGAAAAAGTACCTGGACCCATTCACTTTTATCATCTAGTGGTGCAAAAGTTGGTGCATATGTGGCCTTATAGTTCTCCACTGAATAGTAATCACTGCAGTACCTGCTCAAGCAGAGTATGTAAAGGTTAGTGCTAGATACATTTAAGGCCTAGAAATTGCATAAATAAGTTCTGAGACAAGGTACAGATTTAAAAAAAGAGAAATCTTACTTTCTCCATTGTGGCCTTATGCTATGCAATGCACTCACTGCATGCATACAGGGGAACCCCCTCAACTGCCACTGCAAACAAGAGCAAGTCTTGGCAAGTATGTTCACTGTGAACACAGAATTCTTTGGACTAGTCACCATATATAACTCTCCAGCCACACAAGGGTCAACACCATAGTCAGTCACAAATTCCAACATTTTCTTAATCAATGTAACAGCAGTAGGAACCAAATTACCATCTACCCATGATGCAGATTCAGTCCTCCTATTGTACCATGTACCCATCACTAAGTTAGCATACATTATTCCTATCATTATAATTGGTTTATTTCTCATCTTGTTGATCATATTGTTAAAAGACTCTGAAAAATTGTTGTTCATATGTTCACAACAGTGAATAGGGTTAAAAAAGGCCCTGGACCATGTAGCAGGATCTTCTCTACTGAGATAAGCACCAGCTGCAGCACTCTGTTTCACAATATTGTCAAAATGTTCCTGCACAGCCAATCAAAAACTAGCTAACTTGACTGTCAAATAGTGCATAAAACCAATAACAAAGAACTGTTGTGAACTGTCAAACCTGAAAATGCTTTTCTTTGTATGCTTTTGCTGCATTCCATAAAGAACTGTATAATTCAAGACCCTTGTAATCCTTCTTGAAATTTTTGTATAAATGTCTGCATTTTAACACATTGCAATTAACATAAGGACTTTATCTGATCTGACAAACAAAAGAAACAAGAAACAAAGTTAGACAAGAAAGTTACCTCCAACAGTATCTGTGGTGATGGCCAGGGAACACTATACCAACAGCTTCCAATAAACCTTTTTGCCTATCTGAAATGAAAGCCACTTTCACTGGATGTGCTATTGCATCCTTCAAATGCTTCAAAAAAATGATCCAATTTTCCTTTGTTTCAGCTCTGCATACCATAATTCCTAACATTACTAACCCATTCTGTCCATCAAGTGCAGTTGCAGCCATCAATACTCCCCCATATTCCCCTGTTAGATGGCAGGCATCAAGCCCTATAACTCCCCTGCATGCTTTTCGCCAACCCCTCATTGCAGGTTCAAATGAGAGTGTCATGCTTTCAAAGGTGTTATTCACTGTGTCAAAAGTGAACTTAGCAACAGACCCATCATTGCATTTTGTAAACATCTTGCAGAATGCTGGTACTTCATTGTAACTTTCTTTATAGTTCCCATATAATGACTCTAAAACTAGATTCCTAGCCTTCCATGCACACTGATATGGTATATTTACTCTCTTTTCAGCTAAGAAGTCTTCCTTGATTTTATAAGGGTCTGGAACAACTTTTTTAGGCTTATTCTTCATCTGATCAAGAACAAAATCCTTTACAAAATGAGGATCAGCAGATCTATTCCTATTTTGGGGATCCCCTTCACACTTATGTTCCAAATTCACTTTCCTAAGAACAAAAGTCTTCTCACCCTCTTTCTTGCTAGCATACACAAACCAAGGACAATCATGTTCTGTTTTAAACCTACACTCAGCCTTAATTCTAGAGGGAGCACTTCTATCCAAAATATATTGACACTTATTAAGAACACAATAACCCCTGAGATGTTTCTTAAATGCTTCCTTATTTGCAAATCTAGTTTTTACCTCCATTTTGCTAGGATCTACTGGAGTAAAAACTTCTTCTTCAGGGAAAAGATCTACATCATGCTCACCCTTCATGTACTGACCAAAATCATCATCAAAGTCATCCATGTAAGCAGGTCTTTCATCCACATCCTTACCTTCACATTCAAGATCAACATCAGTACCATATAATAAGTTACAAATTATAATAAATGAAATCAGTTATAAATGAAATATACCTTTTTCTTTGCCTTCTTTTTCTCCTTCTTCTCTTCTTCTTTCTTCTTCTTCTTCTTCTTCTTCTTCTTTCTTCTTGTTCTTCTTCATCTGACCCATACTCAATGTCTTCATCACTGTCATATACTGGAGGAGCTTCTGGATTCTCAATTGGGTGACATTCATCTTCTTTGGTGTTTTCCAGCTGAATATTGTCCACATCTTCAACAAACTTAACTTCATTTGTAGCTTTTGACTGACTGCAACCACTGCTACTAGCCTGAGAATGTTTGGACATGGGCACATCCATGAAACTCAGCTTTCTTGATGCACCTTCAACTGATTTATCCACACTATTTAGCCTTGGGGATCTTCTAGGGGTGGTTCCCTTACTAACTGTCTTCTTCTTTGGTGTAGTCTTTGGAGTCCCAAACACTGTGTCTTTCATCCCCATCCACAAACATATACATCCATCCTCATTTACAAAAGAATCCTCCCAAAAATTATCAAAATCATCATTGTTTAACAATGGCAGTGGCAGACATTCTTCCTTAAACCAATATAAATTAAACTTCTCTTTAACATCCATAGGCAAACCCTTATACACCATATACTTAAGTGTCATCAAGTCTGTTTCATCTCTATGGCAATCAGGAAATACCAAAGTCTCATTCTTTGGCTCCGCATATACACTGATATTCCTAAATTTGAACTGACTGCAACACAAATGAAACAAAATCAGATATAAACCTATGAAAACCCAATGAAAACCTAATTAAGCAATATTACTTAAAATCAAACACCCAATCACGAAAATTAAACCCCAATTAAACAATAAAAATTTGGTTTCAAATAAACCCTAATTACAAAGGAAAAAAAACAGAAACCCTAAAAATCAATCGATCAATTAAATTAATTAACTATCAATACAATGATTTTCATCATATATTAAGTCACGGGTTTCGTTAATCTTACCTTGATTCAGACTGTTTCAATCCCGGTTTGTACCTCATCTTCACTGTATCACCACTATCTCTGAATCCCTAAATATGTAGAACTTTTCTTCCAAATACACTCTGGTCTTTCTGCTAACATCTATGTCTTCAGCAAAAACAACTTCAATAACATCAGTTTTCTTTTTCTTTTCAAACAGCTTCAATACCTAACCCTAGTTTCAGAACGAGGGAGAAAGAGAACGAGGGAGAAAGAGAAAGTGTGGTGAGAGATTACACCACACGGGTCTTTAAATGGGCAAGGGCACAGTCATAAATTCTCCCACCGAGTTTGACTTATTCAACGCAGCTGACCGATCTGGTGGGCCCAGGTGTCAACTCTAACAGAAAGGCCAGTTTCTAAAAGAATTTAAAAGCTTGGCCGATTTATTAAGTATATGATTTGAAGCAGGACACTTTATTAATTTGCCCTTGAATGAAATGTGTTGTGTGAAACACGTGTGTTTAAGATAAAGTAGTCGTTAGTTTCTAAACAGTGCGCCACCTCAACAATACGGGAACTGATGCACTTTTTCTTTTTTCTGTGAAAATTGAATAGACAGCTCTTTCTGATTCTAATTACAAATAAGGACACTCACTCACTAAGCGAACTCAAGACATAGCCATAGTTAGAGTTCCATTTATAGACCCAATAATAAAAGTGAGATCATTGTATAAACACTTATTACTACTCTCTCTCGTATTAGATGCGTATTTTTGGAGTCTGTCAACAAGTACAAAACTAGTTTATGTTTGCCCTAAAACACAATCTGATCTCCAAATGTGAATTTTTTAGGTTCTGTCATGTCAAAATGATGATGGCCCCAACACTAATCTCATTTCCAAACTCTCGAAGTCTCCAACTCACACAGAGTCCAAGACTATGAAACTAAAAAACAGCTATAAATATGTCAGTAAATTCAGTACCAACAGCTTCAGTTCCTATCAGCATCAGCCCTCATTAAAACCTCTCTCACTACCTACTTCACGCTCATTCCCAACTTGAGAAAGCAAGATCTTTGGATTCCAAACTTTCACTAATCCTGCAATTTTTCTCTACTACATTCCTTATTTCTCTGAGATCATTTCAGTTTTATTTCATTTTTTAAAAAAAGAGTCATCTTTGACTTTGAGTACTTTCACTCTAGCTAATGGGTTTATTATCAGGAATTAAAGTTTGATAAACAATCTCTCTGATCAAAAGATTTCTAACTTAAGCTCTTTTGTCCTTTGATTTTGGGATGCCCTTTTATTTATTAGTGTATTGAAGCTCAAAATCAGAGGGGGTTTTGCATTAGAAAACTGAACTTGAAAAAAAAGAAAAGAAGGCATAATTAAAATCAAACATTGTTATTGAGTACTGAAGATGGAGAATACTGAGACTGGTGAGGAAAACAATGAAGAGAAAGTAGCAGAAGATTGGTGTTTTCATTGTAAAGATGGTGGATTACTTCTCGTCTGTGACCACAAGTAATTCTTTCACTCTGTATTCCTCTTCTTTTTCAGCTTTCACTTTCTCTCCCTTCCATGGTGTATTTTTTGGGGGGACATTTATACGGGTACAAGGGGTAATTTAATTTTCCATCTAGGGTAGCACGTTAAGTGTTTGTGTGGTTTACTGTTGAAGAAAGGGTTTTTGGAAGTGCTGAGTTGTTGATATATCCAGGAACTCTGCTTCTTGTATTCTTGCTTTGTATTCTGACAAACTTTTTTTTATTTGTTTTAATTAATTTCATGCATGCATGACATCCATGTGTTAAGAATTATCTTGATTAATACTGATTAGTGATTAATGTCAGTAATTAGCTTTTAATTTGGGATCCTGATTTTTTTTTCTTTTTAATTACTAATAATTAAGAAATTGGCGGCCAGCACAATCAGTTATCATGAATGAACTCAAATAGATTGAGTTTTGTAATGAAGTTTGCTTTGGTCTTCAAGTCTATAAGAAGTATTTTACGGAAATCGTAAATGATTTTTTTTTACTGAAGTCTCAAAATTATGTTGAAAGTGCTGTTTTTATCTCATTGTTGAAATTTGCAATCCTTGTTTGTGTATAATAATTGTGGTTCAAGAGGTTAGAAACCACAACGTGAAGCATCCTGTGTCAAAGCCAGAAATTCCCAGTTACATGCTGACACGGTTAATTATTGGAATCCTTTTATTTCCATTTCAATAGGGTAAAATGTCTCTACTTTATGACTTGTATTCTAGCCATGCGCCAAGTAGTATGTTATTGTTAAGCTGGTATTTGTACCTGACTTCGCTCCTTTGGTGCTGTTTTGCAGGGATTGTCATAAAGCTTATCACTCTGAGTGTGTTGGAAAGGATCCTTTAGAACCGGAAACAGGGGAGCCTTGGATTTGTAGTAAGACACTCACCATTGCGCTCACTTTTTTGTTTTTGGTCCAAGTTCTGTACATTCTGTACATGCATATCCATAAACAGATAGGTAGAGTGGCTCTTACAGTGTTCTAACATCATGATATTTCAAGTTCTGAACATTGATATATCATATAGATGTGTAGCTCAGCTTCTCGAAGGTTGTCATTGTACGGGTCTCATTAGTGGGATCCTGAAAATATCTTTTTTTATGTTTCCGTTGCAGTTATGTAATTTTAGGAGCTGTGAGAAATGGAGTGAAATAAAATAAAGAGATAAGCCAATGTTGGGATCTTTCTGGTAGACCAATAAAGTTTAGATGGTTGGTCTAAGCTGTATTTCGGATATCATGTGTGCTTAGTAGATCTGTTTCCAGCTCACGTTTCTAGTGCGGCAATTGTTTCCTGTTTCATACTTAGCGTCATTCTAAATTGTCAATTTAATTCTCGATTCTGGTAGACTGGCATCGCTGCTTCAATTGTGGTGGAGGTCCAGAATTTCATTGCATTTCCTGTCCGAAAGCTGTATGCAAACGCTGTGTTAAAGGTGTGGAGTTTGCGAATTTCAGAGCAAAAAAGAGCTTCTGTGGTGATTGCTTAAAGCTTCTTCTATTAATAGAAGAAAATGTTGAGGTCGACTCTGATGGGGTATGATTGCTTTCCTAAGCGTGCTTTGATTAAATTTTGACAAACCTACACCGTCTTTCAGCATATTGATTGGTAAACCTTGTCTGTTATGTTTAGTCATATTAATTCCAGCTATATTTGCAGGGCAAGATAGATTTTAAGGACAGGGAAACATATGAGGGCCTGTTCAAGGAATACTGGGATCTAATAAAAGACGAGGAAGGCGTAACTTTAGAAGATCTCTATACTGCTGACAGATTATTGCATAAGGGCAAGGGAAATAAAAAAGAGGGCTACAAGGGCAATAAAAGAGAGGGCTGCAGAAAAAAAATTGATTCAGATAAACTCTTTATATGTGATAAGGAGGATGAATTGTTATCGGATTTTGAAGAAAATGAGGAGGATCTAACACTGGCAATAGTTCCATCCAATGGGATTCCACATCCTGCACTGAAGTCGATGAAAAGAAAAATGAAAAAGAAAAAAGTGTTTATCGGGTGGGGATCGAAGCCTCTCATAGATTTTCTTACATCCGTTGGCAAGGATCCAAGCCAGTCTTTTTCTCTTTTTGATTTGGTCAAAATTGTCAACGAATATATCACCAATAACAGACTCACTGATCGAGAAAAGAAGAAGAGGGTTATATGCGATGAAAGGCTCCTTTCTCTTTTAGGGAAGAGGACAGTGAACCGAACTAAAATTCGTGACTTGTTGGAACCACATTTACGTGATAACCAGGATTCATCAGAGGAGGATGAGTTGAGTGATAACTCAGAAGAGGGTGAAGGTGCTTCAAATTCTTGCAAAAGGCAAAGAAGGATCGGCGTGGACAAGGACAAGACAAATGGGACAGTTAAAATTAAATTGGCTCCGCGTAGCTGTTTTGCTTCTATAGTAACTCAAAACATCAAGTTGGTTTATTTGAAAAGGAGCTTAGTTCAGGATCTATTAAAAAAGCTTGATACTTTTGATGGCAAAGTGGTTGGAAGCTTTGTTAGGGTCAAAAGTGACCCTAATGATTACCTCCAAAAAAATTCTCACCAGCTTCTGCAAGTTACTGGTAGGTTCTGATATTAGACTATTGTTTGCTTATGCATTGCTTTACTCTCTCTTCTGCTGAAACTATGCCTCGAAGTATCGCTAATTGCATCACTAATATGATAGGGTACGTTCTATGGCAAATGAAATCAAATTCTGCCATCAGTGTAGTATATTATATCTCAGCAGTGTATCTCCATACATAATGTATCTAGTAAGATGTTACAATTTTGTGTCTCGGGTGAATTAGATACCTAGTGATAGTATGTTGCATTTTTCAATAGGTGAGAGGTTGGTCTGTTTGCCCGTCGCAATATTTTGGTCAGGCAGTGAGTTTCATTTGTAGGATATACTGTGGGTACACTGAAATGCTGTATGGATATCTGAGATTTATGCCAGTCATAATGTTAGTCAGTAGTGCAATAAAATCAAGTAGATGTTCTGCTGGGTAATTGGATTGAACTTTCACCAGCTAGACAATCCCCTCTTAGAAGTTTACATTCTATTGCGAACAGATATGTATATGCCATTATATGATAATGCTGATACGATATTTGCTGTAACTCAGGGATACAGAAGGTTTCGGAGGCGGGTGAGAGTAATACAGAGATTATCTTGCAACTCTCAAGTATGAGTGACGGTGTCCAGATACGCATGCTGTCAGATGATGATTTCACTGAGGTAAAGCTGCTTTTTCCCTGCCACATTAAAACTATAACTGTACTGATTCTGTTGGGCCAGATGACAGTACAGAACAACTGATGTTTTTATTATATTTACATCGTTGTCAGACCGCCGAGTTGGTTGGATCTCATGGTCTACTGATTGTAGATCTGTTCTCCGAGAGATCGCTTAACTTAGTTCGCAAGTAGAATTTCACTGGCCAGACTCTTATGGAACTAGTTCGAAATTTAGTTGACTTAAGAGTTATCTCTAATTAATTTTCTGAGAGAAACACTGCATAAGGACTTGTCTAGTTAGACCTGAACAAAGAAAACTCAAGGTGATAATATGGCCCAAAAAGATCGTTTGGTGGACGTATTTTCACCTCACAAGAGATCACTTCTTGTTCAATTTTCTTGTCAACTTGCTTTTATGTGTTTGCAGGAAGAGTGCGAGGACTTACGCCAGCGTGTGAAAGATGGTCAGGTGAAGAGGCCCACTACTGTAAGTTTTAACTTCACTCGTGTCTTTTGTTAAAGTTATTTGCTTATGAAATTCCGAAAATAGTAATTACCCTGCATAAATTCCTAACCACGAAGTCACAATTTTTTCAAAAAGATCTTAACAAAGCAATCAGTTTAGTTTATACGTTTAATACATGTGCTAGATTATATGTTAATTATTCACCTTCAGTTCCTGCTCCAGTCGTGTGAATCTGAATTGCTTAGAAATCCTGGCCCTTGACTAGATTATTTTTCCATCTGACTGCTGTTGAGTGAATTTAATAGACGTGCTACATATAGGGAGCCATATAAGTGTCGTGGTAATTGCAACTGATACAAGATATCTCACACCGAAAACCTTCTACTTTTCATGTATTTTGTTAAGTGTCTGCTGATCAAATCTTTACAGTTTTCTCCTTATTTGCTTTTTGTTAGTGGGATCTTGAGGGGAAGGCCAGAGTTCTGCACGAAGATATTACATATCATGTAAGCTTTTTTGAACCTTATAAAAAAAATTAAAATATGGCGATACCTTTCTCCATCTTCGTTTGAGCCCGTTCGTTGGTCAGGACTCACTTAGTAACTATGATGGTCCTGCTTGTGTAGGAGGTTTATTTTTCTTCGTGATATGGTATAAAATAGTAGTATGCTTGAGCCTTGAGAACACTTAAACTGAATGACAGGATATAAAGTATAAATACTGAATATACAACGAAAAAAGAAAAATTGCTTGATTCACTCAAACAGGTTTTGAAAGAGGTCTATAGTGTCAATGAATAAAACTCATCCGTGGCTATAAATTTTCATAAATAGTCGAATTTTAGATTTCACCATTTTTTTTAGAACTTTTATGTTGCACTGCTTATGCCATTCTGCATGTTGCTTTTCTCTCATGAACAAATTGTTTTCAGTGGATCGAAAGAGAGCTTGCCCTGTTACAAAATCTCATTGATCGAGCAAATGAGAAGGGATGGCGCAGAGAATATCCTTCATGAGAGTGTTACTTTAATGTAATCTACGAAACTGTTGATGACACAAGTGGAATTGTGCTCTCACCCACTCTCCATCTCCATTATAGCTTTTATTTCTAGTTGCATATAACTATACTATTCATGAGGTAGATCTCTTATGTCTTGCCTATTAGTATATTATTTTCCTCACTGAGTGTCATGATTTATATGGAGCAGCATGTTAGAACTTAGGTGTTATGATTTTTCTTGTATGTGACGTTACGTTACCTTGACTTGCTGGAGATCCTACGCTCTGCGAGTACCTTGAGAGGAGGACGCTACTTCAGTCACCATCTGAAAGGGAAAGATTGATACAAGAAGTTCCACTAGTAATTGCTGATGAAATCGAGGTTGAGCCTCCTGTTGAGTTGCCTGGAGATGAAAACCCAAACACCGATGATTCACCAAGATCAATCCTTTCCAGGGATTCAGAATCTCTTGATGACGTGGCAAGAAAAGAAACCTCTTCTAGTCCTAAAGATGGAGAAATTATACCTGCAGGTGCCCTGATATCCTGTTGCGTAAATGTTTTTGATAATATCATCCTGTTCAGTCTTACAAAGAACTTCTTTGGCCGTTTGGACAAATCCTTTTCTTAACAATCAATACAAATGCAGATATTAAGCATATTTGTCAGCTTTACATGCCAGATTAGTGACGTAGAATTTATAACCCTAAATTTCTTTGTCAGAACCAGAGAATTATATTAATGCTAACTCAGCACTGTCTCAAAGATGAAATCTTGAGTACTCGTAGATGTGCACCTAAAATACTTATTTTGGAAATTTGCTTTCTTTTGCATTAAATGCAAGCATATCAGAGCTGAAGTCAGCTGCAGGTGTGTATCTAGGGCAAGTTATTAACTTGATTTCTTTTTTGATGTGTGAGCTGCTATTGAGGAACTCATTATAGATTGAAAGGCAGTCTTGCTCTCTGATTACCATTGATATCTCAAATTGAGGAAGTGTACTTATGGAAGTTGCGCACCTTCATTACTAGAACCACTGTACCTGTGGCATTTTCATGCTTTGCCAACTGCATAACTATACTGTCATTCTTGTTTTCCAGGTCGCGGTAGCAAGAGAAAAAGTATTACTTATGCAGTTGTTGAATCAAATATAATTATAAATGAAGTCCAAGATGGGGGAAACATTGCTGCCGGAATGTCTCATGACTTAAAAGGTAAATGAATTTGATCTTTATTACATTTGACTTTTAACTTGTGTGCACAATTTAAGTCAACCATAGATTTCTTTGGAGCAGGAAGTTCGTTTCAACATGGAATTCTGTAGTATTTTCGTGTTATTTTTATTTATTTAAGTAATCTTATCTTCTATGTCTAGATGGCATGAGTAGAAATGTTGTTGCTAAACTAGATTTCACTGGGAATGAAGTTCGAAATGGGGGAACTGTTTATGGCAGCGTGGGTGAGAAAGTAAAAGGTGGGTGAATTCATAGCTTATCCAACTTACTTGCAAACCTTTCTTTAAAACATCCAGATTTATTTCCTTTCAGATTCTACCAGACGAAAATTTAGAAGTGATCATCTCCTGGAAATGAATTAGAAAGAAACTCGAAAATGCGTCTTAGTTGCTGTAATTCGAAACACGAGACTCTGGTGGATTAATTCTATTATTTGTTTTATGATGCCTATGTCTGTTTGGAGTCATTGACTAATGGATTTTTTTCTTGTTTGTTCGTAGCTGCAGCATCTGTTTCTGTAAACTGTACTAAATTGGAAGTTGATGTTGTCGAGGAAGAGCAGAAACAATCTCGGTCCAATGACATTGAGCAGCAAGCATCAATAGAGGATGCCAAGCAGAGAAACAATGAAAGAAACACCCTAATTATGAACAAACGCCAGGATAAGGTGGACGTTATGGTGATTGATTTAGCCAACGAAGATGGAGATGCTTGTGGAAACTTAATTCTCGAGAACCCTGAAAGTTCGATATGGCATTATCTAGATCCTTCTGGTAAAAGTCAGGGACCGTTCTCAATGAGTTTGCTCAAAATGTGGAAAAGCAAGCATTTCTTTACCCCTGATTTTAAGGTTTGGAAAACAGGACAGCCAAAAGAAGCGGCAATCCTTCTTACTGATGCGATATGTCAAGTATACCCTGAAAATAGTAGGTAAAATGTGTTGAATCCTGTTGTATCATTTTGTCCATACCTTCTTTTTTGTCCTTCTAGGATTAATCTCAGTTGCTCATCTGTGTTATGTTGCTGATTGAGTAACTGAATAGTTCCTTTCGGTTATCTCGGCCTTTGTCTTGTCATGTAGTACAAGTATCTATCTTAGTAATGCCTTGATAGTGATAATGCCAGAAATGGTTCCTGCATCTTTTCAGAAGCGTTTCTTACCATGCTAGAAATTGCTTTGTTTTGAAGTGTTATAGACTGGGGTGACTTCTGTTTTGAGTTGAAAGTGACCTCTTTGTTGTATCATGCTAGGCGCCTCGCCACTTTACCCGGCTGGTCTGAGTTGGCGAGGTTATGATTCTAGACATCAGTGGGAACTCTATAAGAAAATCAAATGATGAAACAGTGAATAATTGCGTGATTTCTTAGAGTTCTTACATAATGGGTTTAGTGTTTTCTAATTTTGAGGGACGTGAAGGCATCCTGGCAGTCCCCAGGTGTAATTATCCCGAGCTTATTTTCTCTTGAAAGACGTACTTCCATTGCATTTGATGGTAAGGTAGGAGTGTAGAGAGCGCTGAAGCTGCTTCGGGGGAGAGTGTTGAAGCAGGTTCGAGAGAGAGCGTTGAAGCGGCTTTTTATGGAGAGAGCGTTGAAGAAGCTTCAGGAGAGAGCGTGCGTTGAAGCGACTTCTTCAGGAGAGAGCGTGCGTTGAAGCGGCTTCTCGAAAATAGAGCGTGCATTGAAGCGGCTTCAGGAGAGAGCGTGCGTTGAAGCGGATTCTTCTGGAGAGAGCATTGAAGCGGCTTCATGAGAGAGCGTTGAAGCGAATTCTTCAGGAGAGAGCGTTGAAGCGGCTTCTTCAGGAGAGAGCGTGCGTTGAAGCGGCTTCTGGAGAGAGCGTTGAAGTAGCTTTAGGAGAGAGCGTGCGTTGAAGCGGCTTTTCGAGAGAGAATTGAAGCGGCTTCAAGAGGGAGCGTTGAAGCGGCTTCTTCAGGAGATAGCGTGCGTTGAAGCGGCTTCTTCTTCAGTTTGATTTTCCCTTGCAAATTACATGCTTATTGATTGACCATCTCTCTTGTGTTGAAGAAGTCCTTGACTGACGGCGAAGGAATTTCATGCTGATCCTCAGTCCCCAAGCGTGATTTACCTATGACCGTAGTGGTTGTTGTTATGGTGAAGCTCTGGATGGTATCAATCAACGAGTAACAACGGTTCTTGGCAGCAACTGTGATCAGAAAATACTGGCAAGGAGAGGCGTGGTAGCTACTTGCACGATCTTGGAAGTCTTCATATAATGGTAGAGATCGTCTTGTTATTAGAGGGAGAAGCTGATGATGGAACCGATACCTTCCTTGATGTTTCCTCATGCAACGGAAAGGAGGGAAACAATCCCCTGACCACGAGTATCTACTGAGCTTTCAACTTCATAGATGTGGAAACGCTGGGTTTCTGAAGAAATAATTTAGGAGAGAGTTGGAGTTGAACGCAATGTTGATGAGGGTAGTACGAGTTGCTGATCATGAGGCCGTCTTTGCGCCTACGTTGCGTTTCATAGACATCCAGGCATATCGCTGGTATTTAAACAATACATCTGCTCCCTCGAACACGTCTACGTCTTTGGGCATCTTGGAATCATAATGACATCGGGCTTGCGTCTCTCCAAATTCAGCATCTTTGAGATGGGTAGTGGTAATCAGTCTCCAGCAACGCTCCTTTGCCTTTATCATCTTTGGATCGTGTCTTTGAGAAGTATGGAAGTCTCCTCATGCGAATGACTTAACTAATAGGTTCTGCAAATATGATGAAGCTCTTGACATGGAGGGTCTGTGTGTACCTCTTAAGTCTCAGGCGCAACCACCTTTGGTGACGCAACTACTTCTTCTGCGGGAGAAGAAATTCTGAAAGCGTCCCTCATAGATGTTGTTGCCGTCGAGCCAGATATGGAATATCTTGGACGTTGTTTTATCATTGTGTCGGTCGTGCATGTGATACTGGAGTTGAAGTGGACGATTTTAGACGCGCATGATGTTGTATCTCGGTGGTTCTTCTTTTGCTGCTTCAGTGAAAGCGCTTACAAAAGGTTGAAGGTTATATTGCATGTTGGTCCGACGTATTGAAGAAGCTTTATCTTCCATTCATGTCATGAGCAGCGGGACTGAGAAATGATCAATGTTGGTGAATTAAAATTCTTCTTAGGATTACAAATTCAACAACATAAGGATGGAATTTACTTATCCCAAGAGAAGTATGCTCGAGATCTTGTGACAAGGTTCATCCTGGATAATTCTTATCCAAAATTGACACCTATGCCCACTACTGGTAAACTACATAGAGATGAGAAAGGAGTAAAAGTGGATCAAAAGTTGTATCGATCCATTATTGGTAGTCTTTTGTATCTTACATCGACTAGACCATATTTTTCTTTCAGTGTTGGTTGTTGTGCCAGGTTTCAGGCAAATCCAAAAGAGTCTCATCTTGCAGCTGCAAAAAGGATCATTCGATATATTAATCACACTGTCGGGTATGGTTTATCTTACACTTTTGATACTAACACTAATCTATCTGCTTATTCAGATGCTGATTGGGAAGGATGTGTAGAAGACAGAAAGAGTACATCAGGGGGTTTCTACTATGTAAGACCAAATCTTGTAGCTTGGCATAGCAAGAAGCAAAATTTTCAACCCCTGTCTACATGTGAGGCATAGTATATTGCTGTTGGATCATGCTGTACTCAACTCCTATGGATGAAACAAATGCTAGATGATTATGGAGTCGATACTGGAATAATGAAGATCTTTTGTAATAACTCTAGTGCGATTTGAATCACTAAGAATCCCGTTGAGCACTCAAGAACAAAGCGCATTGACATAAGGTACCATTTTATTCGTGATCTCTATGAAAATGGTATCATAAGTATGGAATTTGTGCCTTCCGAACAACAATTGGATGATATTCTTACCAAACTATTAGACACTACTACGTTTCAACACTTGCGACAGTCTACTGGTGTTGTTTTGGTTCATTAAAACGTTTGTATAACTCTTGCCCCTATGCTTATCTATATCTTTTGGTCAATTGAGTTTGAAACTCCAGTACGTTTACTCCAGTTCAGTTTCTGTAGAGTTATTTTTGTCTTGTTAGTGTCATTTTTATTTCAAAATCCTTCTTTTCTTTTGAAATAAAGGTCGCTCTTGTTGTTCTTTCGGGAATGACATCAAATGGGGGAGAGTTCTTTTGAACTTGTGCTTAATGGTCATATCTTGAGGGGTGTGCGGCTGTGGAATATTTGAGGGGTTATCTTGTGTCTTTAAACTCCTTGATGAATGCATTTAGCTTCGGATTTATGATTGCATCTAAATTAGTTGGTATGTATTTTTTTCCTTTTGTCATGAAATGTCTCTCTCGAAAATTTCATTATGATCACGTTCTTGTACCTTTGCCAATTTTATTGACAAAAAGGGGGAGAATTAATATGTAGTTCATACTACAAATACATATGGTTTTCGGATCATTATGTAAGGGGGAGTGGTTTCCATGTGAGATGGAGTATTGACTAAGGGGGAGTGATACATATCACCATAGTATCATTGTTGAAGTTGTGATACAATTGAACTTTGGCGCTGTGTAATAATACTATGACACTGTATAACAATGATCGAGAACTATGTTTTCTCATTGTTATAGCTACGGATCTTCAACAGAGGTGATGCTAAACTTATAACCTTTGGGATCATTGGAGTACTTGGAAGTGACGAAGATTTCGAGGAATGTTGAAGATTAGACAGGTGGAATAGGAGCTACTATTTCTTTATCTTTTTTGTATTCCGTATGTATTGATAGTTTTGTCACTAAAAATGACGAAGAGGGAGATTGTTAGAGCATTGCTCGGTCAAACTCGCATGCATTGCTATCTCAAGCATGTTTGTCAATGTTAATGATCAAAACTATAAGTCATGATTTCTATCCTATTTAGATGTCTTCACGACGTTCATCATTTGAAGACGAAGAATTACTAAGGGGAGCTTGTGGAACTTCATCGACAAAAGGTATGTGGAGACTGAAACTAATCTATCACTTGGAAAGTCTATTTCTACTTTGGCTACTCAAGTCCGGATACTCAAGTATGCGTACCCGTTTGCGTACTTGAGTGGGTTACTTTCTAAAATCGTTTGTGTTAGAGCATTGCTCGGTCGAACTCGCATGCGTTGCTATCTCAAGCATGTTTGTCAATGTTAGTGATCAAAACTATAAGTCTTGATTTCTAGTCTATTATAGCTAAGTCTCGGAATAGGATAGAAAGTGTAGTTGAGCTCAAGGACATCATGGCGATTCATCATACAAGTAGAAGAACTACTCAAGGAACCGGTGGAATGATAGACGCATTTATGTGTCTAATATGTCTCAATTGTATGTATTGTTAGTGCTCGATTTTGTATTTATTTTGTTATTTTATGTCTTTGTAGGTATTTATAGAGAAATAAGCTCTTGCATCAAAATTGGCTCGAAAAGTGGTGTTTTACACCCCAGGATAAAGTACTAAAGGCACCCCAGAAATGCACCGGAAGAATCCCAAAAATGTGCCTGAGAAACCCCAGAAAAATTACTATATACGCCCAAAAATTACTATTTGCACCCCATAAGGCAAGTGCTAAAGGGAAACCCGTACAAGACTAGAGGGAGGACATCTTCTTCTCAAATTCAAAACCAATTTTGGCGGGAAAACATTTCACTTCACTGGAAGAATTTCGATCGAATGTTTGGAGGAGTTTTTGTGTGATTCAATCGCTGAAACTTCATGGGTAGTTGTGATATGTCCTAACAAAGCTAGTATGGGTGTTTGTTTCGATCAAATTTGGCTGGATAACTTGGTTTAATCCAAACAGGGAGTTGGAGGAAAAACATGAGCTTGCACGAGTTGTGAGGAATTTAAACGTGTACTGCACGTGTTTGGAAGAGTTGATCGATATTCTGGAGCGTGAAGAAGGTATAGAAGGAAAGAAATACAGCTGCAGACGCGTAGGAAAACGATTTTTGGAAACAATATATTTTCGAGAATAAAAGAAATAATGGGATTAAATAAAGAGATTTTGGGAGATTCAATGTCGCAATGATGTATAAATAGGTTCCTAGGATCACATAGAAGGGGAGGGAGAGTTTGGGGTCGAGAGGAGAGCTCAGGAAGCGTGAATCAAGAGTTTTCAGAACTCTATTTCTGCTGCTCGTGAAGAACAAGGAAACAACGACAGTTTCTTCATCCGTCGTAACGGTTTCTTCAAATGCTTGTCACAGTTTCTTCAATTGTTGAGAGTTGAAACAGTCGGTCTGCAACGCGCATGTGCTGTTGCAGATTTCCTGTTTCACTATTTTCTCTTCTTGTAAACACTTTTTGAGCGATGAATACATATTTTGAGTGTGTTTCCAACATGATGAGCTAAACCCAATCTTCCGGGGCAATGGAGGAAGCCATTCTTCCAAAAGTTATGTGGTAAAATTTATTTGAATTTATTTATGCAATTCTTTAATGATTATTTGCACCGAATGAAAATTGAGTAATGATTTTTATTAATTAGTTGTGTTTTCTCTTGATGAAATATGCTTACTTTAGGGCTTTTGATACTTCATTCTTGCGATTAACAATTGATGTTTTGAAAATCTAATTTAGGCAATGATTAGAATCACAATTTCTTTTGATTGGAGTTATATTGTTTAGAATTGCATGATAAAAATTAACATTAAATTACATGAATTTTGGTGAATGGTGAAATCCTGAACCCCGGTCTCTCTAATATAATCAGTTTTAATTTGCTTTATTTTCTTTAGTTTTAAAATTTAAATCTAAAAGCACAACCTTCACAAGTCTTGAACGAACTCTATTTATTACTACAACAACTTTGAAAATACATCATGGAACTTCTCGACAAAAAGGTGTGTGAAGACTTGAACTTATCTATCACTCAAAATTTTATCTACTCTATCTCCTACTCTTTGAGACAAGAAGTCGTATGCTATATATATTGACTTGGATTACACACATTTGGTATTTCGAGCCGAACTTTGTTGATCAAGAGAACCGGAAGAATGGCGTGATCCAAGTCCGCGAACTTACGAAGTTCTCAAACCCGAGAATTTCTGCTTGAGTTGACAAACTACTTACGTGAAGCTAAGTCCGCGAACCCAGTCTGCGAACCGACGAAGTTCTCATACCCGAGAATTTCTGCTGGAGTTTGTAAACTCTGCCCGGTAACTTAAGTCCGCGAACCTAGTCTGCGAACTTGAGAAGGTTATATATCTAAAGATGATTTCTGAACTTAAACTTAAAAAGACTAAGGAGTGCAGTTTGCAAACCGTGGCTATAAAAGTTCATGAATCGATTCAAGTGAATCAAATCATCTTTTCTCCAATTGTGTCTTGTGTAGTGCATAAGATTTCCTTGCAATTGAACAACTCTCTAACTAGTTCATTTGAAGTCATTTGAACTAGTTATGGTGAATAAGAACATGGTTGATATGAAATGCTCATATGGCTAACCATTTGGTTAATTATTGTTGAACCAACAAGTGCATAGGTTTGGGTACGGTTAAAAAACCTAGAAGCGTGCATTGTCAAGTGTGTGTAACAAGCTAATTTTTCGATCTAATAGTTGAGAAATATCAGATTGAATCTAAATCAGGTTTTCATCTAACGGTGAATATTGAATGCTTTGTTACTAATCTAACATTGATTGCAAACCCTGACTTGAAAGACTATACAAAGAAGACATCTAGTATTGTGCAAAACTAATCCTCACACCTTACGTGTGATACTAGTTTGCGTGCTTGAGTCGATTATCCTTTAACCTTTGGTTTTCTTTTTCTAAAACCAGGTTAACGACTTAAAGACTTCATTGGGATTGTGAAGCCAGACCGATACTACTTTTACCGTAGTTGTATGATTTGATCTTGCATTTTCTATCGTACGAGTACAATCAGATTGATTGTCTTGAGATTAATATCTCTGATAGGCAAGATATAAAAAGTAATCACAAACATCTTCGTCTCATTGTTTGTGATTCCGCAACATCTTGTTTCGCTACCATCCGATGAAGATTGTTGTGAGGTGATTGATAACTCTAGGATGTTCTTCGGGAATATAAGACCAGATTATCAATTGGTTCATATTCACCTTGATAATTGTCAAAAGACAGAACAAAACCTTTAAGGTTTATCTATGGGAGAAAGATTGATACTTTGACAGACTTATCTATGTGAGACAAATTTGTTTATTGTCAAAGCTTGCGATTTTGGATCGTAGCAACTCTTAGTTGTGGGTGAGATCGGCTAAGGGAATCAAGTGCGCAGTATCATGTTGGGATCAGATGCGTAGGAGCATAACTGTACCTTGGATCAGTGGGAGATCGATTGGGGTTCAACTACAATCCAGTCCGAAGTTAGCTTGGAGTAGGCTAGTGTCTGTAGCGGCTTAATACAGTTTGTGTTCAATCTGGACTAGGTCCCGGAGTTTTTCTGCATTTGCGATTTCTTCGTTAATAAAATTTATGGTGTCTGTGTTATTTCAATTTCCGCATTATATTGTTTTATCTTTATAATTGAAATAATACAGGATACGTGTTTGAATCAACCAATTGGAAATCCGACCTTTGGTTGTCGATTGATATTGATTGATCCTTGGATATTGGTCTTTGGTACCATCCAAGTTATTCCTTGCATTTGATTAGAACTCGCAGTTCCTGCTTGAGTAAATCAAATTAAGAGAGAAATATAAACTCGTTGATTTACTTTTAATTGATTGAGTCTTGTTGATTCTCTTAAAAGTATATTCGAGTTTGTCCATACAAATTGCTAAGAAAAATATTGGGTGTTGTTGACACCCGCTTTTTCAGGTTGTATACATGAACTTAAACATTTATATAATAAGAAATGCAATCTTTGCAAACCGTGGCTATAATGTTCATGAATTGATTCGATTGTGTTCTTGTATACTTCTATGAGAATATAATAATTGAACGACTCTTTAACTAGTTTCATTTGAGTCACTTGAACTAGTTATGGATAAGATGAATATGGTTGATATGAGAGTTATCATATGGCTAACTTCGGTTGACCATTATTGAGCCAGCATAGGTGTACACGTTTGTGTACGGTTACATAAACCTAAATGAGGGTACATTTCATTTGTGTGTAAAAAGCTAAGTTTCATCTAACGGTTGAAAGATATTAGCTTGGTTAAATCAGGTTTTTCACCTAACGGTGAATATTGAATGCTTTGTTACCAAGGTAACTTAGATTGCAAACCATGATTTGAAAACTATATTAAGGAGTACTCTAGTAACTGAGAAACCTAATCCCCACACCTCATGTGTGTTACTAGTTGCATAAACTAGAGTCGATTATCCTTTAACCTTAGGTTTTCCTAAACCTTGTAGGTTAACGACTTGAAAGACTTCATTGGGATTGTGAAGCCAGGCCCAACTATTTCTCTTGTAGTTGCGTGTTCTGATCTTGCTCGACTTTATCGTTTGAGTACTATCTTCTCTAAGATTTGCTCGAGATTAATTTATCCGATAGGCAAGATAAAACGTGATCACAAACATCTTCGTCTCATCGTTTGTGATTCCACAATATCTAGTTTCGCCATCGTACGATTTAGATTATTGTGAGGTGATTGATAATACTAGGCTGTTCTTCGGAACAAAAATCTTGGGTATTTCTATGAGAGACAAATTTATTCAATCCTATAGACTTTTCTGTGTGAGACAGATTTGTTTATCAAGTCTTCGACTTTGGGTCGTAGCAACTCTTGGTTGTGGGTGAGATCAACTAAGGGAATCAAGTGCGTAATATCCTGTTGGGATCAGAGACATAAGGAGCGCAACTGTACCATGAATCAGTGTGAGATTGATTAGGGTTTAAGTACAGTCCAGTCCGAAGTTCATTGGTAGTAGGCCAGTGTCTGTAGCGGCTTAATACAGCGTGGTGTTCAAACTGGACTAGGTCCCGGGTTTTTTTTGCATTTGCGGTTTCCTCGTTAACAAAATTCTGGTGTCTGTGTTATTTATTTTCCGTATTACATTTTGTTATATAATTGAAATATCACTGGTTGTGCATTGTATCGATCAATTAGGAAATCCAACCTTTAGTTGTTGATTGAGATTGACTGATCCTTGAACATTGGTTTTTGGTACCGTTCAAGTTTACTCCTCTTATATTCAATCGGGCTCGCAGATTTCTATTTGCTGATTGCGGATTGAATTAAGAGTTAGAGATATTAAACTCTTCTATATACTTTTCTATAGATTGAGTCTGACTGTCTAGTTGATTCTCTAGAAAGTATATTAGAGTAAGTCCTCTCAGATTTCCAAACGAATTGTTGGGTGTGGTTGTTAGACCCCCGCATTTTCAAGTTTAGAATCATGTAACCATGTTTGAATATAAACATAGTGTGTAAATCACATTATTGTGCAAGTACAAAACCGGGAGCCTGAAGTATGCGTACCCGTACGCGTACTGGTGGTTGTTGATGTCTGGGAAAGTATGCGTACCCGTATGCATACCGGCGGAAAGTTCACGTCCGTGAAAATCTACTGGAGTTTGGAAAGTGTTGTAGTATGCGCACCCGTGCACGTACTGGCATAACCAAACTCGGGTCCGGCTACTCAAGTATGCGTACCAGTTTGCGTACTTGAGTGGGTTACTTTCTATATTGGTTGTGTATATGAACTTAAACATTTATATAATAAGGAATGCAATCTTTGCAAACCGTGGGTATAATCTTCATGAATTAATTCGAGTGAATCAAACCGATTTTGTTTCGATTGCGTTCTTGTATACTTCTATGAGAATATAACAATTGAACGACTCTTTAACTAGTTTCATTTGAGTCATCTGAACTAGTTATGGTTAATATGAATATGGTTGATATGAGAGTTATCATATGGCTAACTTCGTTTAACTATTGTTGAGCCAACATGGTGTACAAGTTTGGGTACAATTCATAAACCTAAATGAGGGTACATTACATTTGTGTGTAACAAGCTAAGTTCGATCTAACGGTTGAAAGAAACTATTGTGGACAATCTCTTCGGTCTGGATTTCCTGAGAAAAAGTCCCATACCAGATGCTCAGAAATCACGGGTTTCTTCAAGTTATCGTGAACAACAATTTAGACCTTCTGAGCAATCGTCCCATACCGCCTTCCCATGAATCCAAAAGTGCCCACAACAATACCAAGAATCAAAATTGGCCAGTGCCAAGAGGATATCTCGACCAGGTATTCTAGATAGCATCCACCCAGGAATCCCTAAGGTTTACAAGTTGAAAGGTGTCATCGAAATGGCAAGATCTTAGCACAGTACTGTGTGGAACAGTATCCAGTTGCCCACCGTCTCTTACGGTCATCCAGGTTGCCACTCGTAAGTGGGATGCTAGCCGGGCCCGACAACGTACACCCTTGGCCAGTTGTCAACGTGTGGGGATGATTAGTCCCATTGTCTACCCACCGTCCCAGAAGGTCTTCCGGATATCCACTCGTAAGTGGGGTGCCACTTAGGCCAGGCAAACTCACAATACTTATCCAATCTCAACTCGAATTGCAAAGTAACTGGCAGTTCCAGTCACAAATTCTTTCCGCACAAAAGTTGGCCTACTCTCCAACTTTATATTTTCCTTTGAAGGAAAATGCTCGCTGACAAATCCATTCCGCACAGTACCTAGAGTTATATCGGAACTTGCTTTGATACCAACTGATACGGATCGGAAAATTACGCTTTTGGCGCGTCCCCCCGCAGGACGTAATCTCCCTCGGTGCGTCGTGATGAAGCTACGGTCCGGGCTTCAAAGCTAGGAAAATTCACGTTCATTCGCCTTTGCAAGCATGATCGTGGAGCATGATGAATCTAACTTAGCTTCCACACCGTTCCCACTCACCCTTGATCTGCGAAGGGTTTATTAAGTAAACCGAAAGCTTTCTTAAAACAGGAAAAACGACCTTTTGAGGCCCTAAACGATGGAATTTGGCTAAATTCTGGTGACCATGTGGATCTATAGATGAACATGTCTTGATCTTTGGGCCGTTTCCCATCAAAATGGACTCTTCTTGATCTAAATTACGAAACTCGAGTTTTTAGCCTCCAGATAGGCTATAGCTTGCTCTTTGTAGCTTGATAGAAAGTATGAGCATCCACTTGCTGGCATGCAACTAAGCCTCATCAAGTTTGACCACAATCATATCTTGCATCGAGCTACCGAGCTTAGATGATATGAGGGGCCAATCTGCCGCAATCATCTCGCAATTAGATGATATGAGAGACACCGTGCTGGACCGGCAATGCTGCAACTCATTGCGGCTGCCTACACATCCTTCCCTACTCTAAAGGGATCAAACACAGACCGTATGTCATCCATGAAGGGACATCAACTCAAACCAACTCGTTTGCAAGGTTGTGGCCTAGCAAAAATGGTAATGACCTAGTCCGCATAGGTCGTTCCGTCATGATGCACAATGATTATGCATCATCGGGTCTGCGACATGGCATAGTGATGCCTGAGCATCAAATGCCCTCTTCGCAAGGCTAGGAAACTATAAATGAGCCTTAGGCATCATTTATACACTTCCGGCTAAGCTATGAATCTTACTTGGTACATAGTCCGCATATGCACCTTCAACTCACCATCCCTCCCTATATATGTCTTATTGACATTTCTACAACTTATAAAAGGGGAGGAGATTGACATGCTTGCTTCACTGTTCATCGCAATGATTGTTTTACATCGCAATGATTGTGTTCATTCGCAATAATTGCTTTACTTCGTAATGATTGTGATCATTTGCAATGATTGCTTTACTTCGCAATGATTGTGTTCATTCGCAACACAACACCCCTCCCTATATATGTCTTATTTACATTTCTACACGTATGGAAATGGGACCATATTGAAATGCATGTTTCACTATTCATATCAATGATTACGCACAATGATTGCGCAACACTCCTTTGGGCTTCCCTTTCTGTCCTGATGTACAATGACTGTGCATTACTCGTTCTGCCAGCCCTCTATGTCCTGATGCACAACGATTGTGCGCAATGATTGCGCAACACTCCTTTGGCCATCCATCTCTGGCCTGATACACAATGATTGTGCATTACTCGTTCTGCCAGCCCTCTATGTCCTGATGCATAATGATTGTGCGCAATGATTGCGCTGCAACGCTTAAAGCCACCGCCCAACTGGTTTAATGCATCATAAATGATGCAACACTGGATCCAAAGGAAGCTTTAATGAAGCCTCAATCTCAATCCATGGCGCATCTTTTGCATGCGCCATGATAAATACGCGGTGTGTTACATTATTCACTCCTTTAAAGAATTTCTTCCCCGAAATTCAAAACAAAACTATTGTGGACAATCTCTTCGGTCTGGATTTCCTGAGAAAAAGTCCCATACCAGATGCTCAGAAATCACGGGTTTCTTCAAGTTATCGTGAACAACAATTTAGACCTTCTGAGCAATCGTCCCATACCGCCAGCCCATGAATCCAAAAGTGCCCACAAAAATACCAAGAATCACAATTGGCTAGTGTCATTGAGGATATCTCGACCAGGTATCCTAGATAGCATCCACCTAGGAATCCCTAAGGTTTGGAAGTTGAAAGGTGTCATCGAAATGACAAGATCTTGGCACAGTACTGTGTGGAACAATATCCAGTTGCCCAACGTCCCTTACGGTCATCCAGGTTGTCACTCGTGAGTGGGATGCTAGTCGGGCCTGACAATGCACACCCTTGGCCAGTTGCCAATGTGTGGGGATGATTAGTCCCATTGTCTACCCACTGTCCCAGACGGTCTTCTGGATATCCACTCGTAAGTGGGGTGCCACTTAGGCCAGGAAAACTCACAATACTCATCTAATCTCAACTCGAATTGCAAAGTAACTGGAAGTTCCAGTCACAAATTCTTTCCGCACAAAAGTTGGCCTACTATCCAACTTTATATTTTCCTTTGTAGGAAAATGCTCGCTGACAAGTCCATTCCACAAAGTATCTAGAGTTATATCGGAAGTTGCTCTGATACCAACTGTCGGACCGGAATATTACGCTTTTGGCGCGTCGCCCCACATGACGTAATTTCCTCCGGTACGTCGTGATGAAGCTACGGTCCGGGATTCAAAGATAGGAAAATGCACGTTCATTCACCTTTGCAAGCATGCTCGTGGAGCATGATGCATCTAACTTAGCTTCCACACCGTTCCCACTCACCCTTGATCTGCGAAGGGTTTATTAAGTAAACCGAAAGCTTTCTTAAAACAGGAAAGACGACATTTTGAGGCCCTAAACGATGGAATTTGTCTAAATTCTAGTGACCATGTGGATCTATATATGAACATGTCTTGATCTTTGGGCCGTTTCCCATCAAAATGGACTCCTCTTGATCTAAATTACGACACTCGAGTTTTTAGCCTCCAGAAAGGCTATAGCTTGCTCTTTATAGCTTGATAGAAAGTATGAGCATCCACTTGCTGGCATGCAACTAAGCCTCATCAATCTTGCCCACAATCATCTCTTTCATCGAGCTACCGATCTTAGATGATATGAGGGGCCAATTTTCCGCAATCATCTCGCAATTAGATGATATGAGCAACACCGTGCTGGACCGACAATGCTGCAACTCATTGCGCCTGCCTGCACATCCTTCCCTACTCTAAAGGGATCAAACACAGACCGTAGTTCATACATGAAGGGACATCAAGTCAAACCAACTCGTTTGCAAGGTTGTGGCCTAGAAAAAATGGTAATGACCTAGTCTGCATAGGCCGTTCCGTCATGATGCACAATGATTATGCATTATCGGGTCTGCGACATGGCATAGTGATGCCTAAGCATCAAATTCCCTCTTCGCAAGGCTAGGCAACTATAAATGAGCCTTAGGCATCATTTATACACTTCCGGCTAAGCTATGAAGCTTACTTGGTATATAGTCAGCATATGCACCTTCAACTCACCACCCCTCCCTATATATGTCTTATTGACATTTCTACAACTTATAAAAGGGGAGGAGATTGACATGCTTGCTTCACTATTCATCTCAATGATTGGTTTATTTCGCAATGATTGCTTTACTCCGCAATGATTGTGATCATTCGCAATGATTGCTTTACTTCGCAATGATTGTGTTCATTCGCAGAATACACCACCCCTCCCTATATATGTCTTATTGACATTTATACAAGTATGGAAATGGGACCATATTGACATGCATGCTTCACTATTCATCACAATGATTAAGCACAATGATTGCGCAACACTCCTTTAGGCTTCCCTCTCTGTCCTGATGCACAATGATTGTGCATTACTCGTTCTGCCAGCCCTCTATGTCCTGATGCACAATGATTGTGCGCAATGATTGCGCAACACTCCTTTGGCAATCCCTCTCTGGCCTGATACACAATGATTGTGCATTATTCGTTCTGCCAGCCCTCTATGTCCTGATGTATAATGAGTGTGCGCAATGATTGCGCTGCAACTCTTAAAGCCACCGACCAAACTGGCCTAATGCATCATAAATGATGCAACACTGGCTCCAAAGGAAGCTTTAATGAAGCCTCAATCTCGAGCCATGGATTATCTTTTGCATGCGCCATGATAAATACACGGTGTGTTACATTATTCACTCCTTTAAAGAATTTCGTCCCCGAAATTCAAAACAAAACTATTGTGGACAATCTCTTTAGTCTGGATTTCCTGAGAAAAAGTCCCATACCACATGCTCAGAAATCAGGAGTTTCTTAAATTTATCGTGAAAAACAATTTAGACCTTCTGAGAAATCGTCCCATACCGCCTGCCCATGAATCCAAAAGTGCCCACAACAATACCAAGAATCACAATTGGCCAGTGCCAAGAGGATATCTCGACCAGGTATCCTAGATAGCATCCACCAAGGAATCCCTAAGGTTTACAAGTTGAAAGGTGTCATCGAAATGACAAGATCTTAACACAGTACTGTATGGAACAGTGTCCAGTTGCCCATCGTCCCTTACGGTCATCCAGGTTGTCACTCGTAAGTGGGATGCTAGCCGGACTTGACAACGCACACCCTTGGCCAGTTGCCAACGTGTGGGGATGATTAGTCCCATTGTCTACCCACCGTCCCAGACGGTCTTCCGGATATCCACTCGTAAGTGGGGTGCCACTTAGGCCAGGAAAACTCACAATACTCATCCAATCTCAACTCGAATTGCAAAGTAACTGGCAGTTCCAGTCACAACTTCTTTCCGCACAAAAGTTGGCCTACTTTCCAACTTTATATTTTCCTTTGTAGGAAAATGCTCGCTGACAAGTCCATTCCACACAGTATCTAGAGTTATATCGGAACTTCCTCTGATACCAACTGTCGGACCGTAAAATTACGCTTTTGGCGCGTCGCCACGCAAGACGTAATCTCCCCCGGTGCGTCGTGATGAAACTACGGTCCGGGCTTCAAAGCTAGGAAAATGCACGTTCATTCGCCTTTGCAAGCATTCTCGTGGAGCATGATGCAGCTAACTTATCTTCCACACCGTTCCCACTCACCCTTGATCTGCGAAGGGTTTATTAAGTAAACCGAAAGCTTTCTTAAAACAGGAAAAACGACCTTTTGAGGCCCTAAACGATGGAATTTGGCTAAATTCTGGTGAGCATGTGGATCCAGAGATCAACATGTATTGATCTTTGGGTTGTTTCCCATCAAACTGGACTCCTCTTGATCTAAATTACGACACTCGAGTTTTAAGCCTCCAGATAGGCTATAGCTTGCTCTTTGTAGCTTTATAGAAAGTATGAGCATCCACTTGCTGGCATGCAACTAAGTCTCATCAAGCTTGACCGCAATCATCTCTTTCATCGAGCTACCGAGCTTAGATGATATGTGGGGCCAATTTTTCGCAATCATCTCGCAATTAGATGATATGAGCGACACCGTGCTGGATCGGAAATGTTGCAACTCATTGCGGCTGCCTACACATCCTTCCCTACTCTAAAGGGATCAAACACATACCGTAGTTCATCCATGAATGGACATCAACTCAAACCAACTCGTTTGCAAGGTTGTGGCCTAGCAAAAATGGTAATGACCTAGTCCGCATAGGCCGTTCCGTCATGATGCACAATGATTATGCATCATCGGGTCTGCGACATGGAAGAGTGATGCCTAAGCATCAAATTCCCTCTTCGCAAGGCTAGGCAACTATAAATGAGCCTTAGGCATCACTTATACACTTCCGTCTAAGCTATGAAGCTTACATGGTACATAGTCAGCATATGCACCTTCAACTCACCACCCCTCCCTATATATGTCTTATTGACATTTATACAACTTATAAAAGGGGAGGAGATTGACATGCTTGCTTCACTATTCATCGCAATGATTGTGATCATTCGCAATGATTTCTTTACTTCGCAATGATTGTGTTCATTCGCAGAACACACCACCCCTCCCTATATATGTCTTATTGACATTTCTACAAGTATGGAAATGGGACCATATTGACATGCATGCTTCACTATTCATCGCAATGATTAATCACAATGATTTCGCAACACTCCTTTAGGATTCCCTCTCTGTCCTAATGCACAATGACTGTGCATTACTCGTTCTGCCAGCCCTCTATGTCCTGATTCACAATGATTGTGCGCAATGATTGCGCAACACTCCTTTGGCCAGCCCTCTCTGGCCTGATACACAATGATTGTGCATTACTCGTTCTGTCACCCCTCTATGTCCTGATGCATAATGATTGTGCGCAATGATTGCGCTGTAACGCTTAAAGCCACCGACCCAACTGGCCTAATGCATCATAAATGATGCAACACTGGCTCCAAAGGAAGCTTTAATGAAGCCTCAATCTCGCTCCATGGCACATCTTTTGCATGCGCCATGATAAATACACGGTGTGTTACATTACATTATTCACTCCTTTAAAGATTTCGTCCCCGAAATTCAAAACAAAACTATTGTGGACAATCTCTTCGGTCTGGATTTCCTGAGAAAAAGTCCCATACCAGATACTCAGAAATCACGGGTTTCTTCAAGTTATCGTGAACAACAATTTAGACCTTCTGAGCAATCGTCCCATACCGCCTGCCCATGAATCCAAAAGTTCCCACAACAATACCAAGAATCAAAATTGGCCAGTGCCAAGAGGATATCTCGACCAGGTATCCTAGATAGCATCCACCTAGGAATCCCTAAGGTTTACAAGTTGAAAGGTGTCATCGAAATGGCAAGATCTTAACACAGTACTGTATGGAACAGTATCCAGTTGCCCACCTTCCCTTACGGTCATCCAGGTTGTCACTCGTAAGTGGGATGCTAGTCGGGCCTGACAACGCACACCCTTGGCCAGTTGCTAACGTGTGGGGATGATTAGTCCCATTGTCTACCCACCATCCCATACGGTATTCCGGATATCCACTCGTAAGTGGGGTGCCACTTAGGCCAGGCAAACTCACAATACTCATCCAATCTCAACTCGAATTGCAAAGTAACTTGCAGTTCCAGTCACAAATTCTTTTCGCACAAAAGTTGGCCTACTCTCCAACTTTATATTTTCCTTTGTAGGAAAATGCTCGCTGACAAGTCCATTCCATACAGTACCTAGAGTTATATCGGAACTTTCTATGATACCAACTGTCGGACCGGAAAATTACGCTTTTGGCGCGTCTCCCCGCAAGACGTAATCTCCCCCGGTGCGTCGTGATGAAGCTACGGTCCGGACTTCAAACCTAGGCAAATGCACGTTCATTCGCCTTTGCAAGCATGCTCGTGGAGCATGATGCAGCTAACTTAGCTTCCACACCGTTCCCACTCACCCTTGATCTGCGAAGGGTTTATTAAGTAAACCGAAAGCTTTCCTAAAACAGGAAAAACGTCCTTTTGAGGCCCTAAACGATGGAATTTGGCTAAATTCTGGTGACCATGTGGATCCATAGATCGACATTTCTTGATATTTGGGCCGTTTACCATCAAAATGGACTCCTCTTGATCTAAATTACGACACTCGAGTTTTTAGCCTCCATATAGGCTATAGCTTGCTCTTTGTAGCTTGATAGAAAGTATGAGCATCCACTTGATGGCATGCAACTAAGCCTCATCAAGCTTGACCACAATCATCTCTTGCATCGAGCTTCCGAGCTTAGATGATATGAGGTGCCAATCTGCCGCAATCATCTCGCAATTAGATGATATGAGCGACACCGTGCTGGACCTGCAATGCTGCAACTCATTGCGGCTGCCTACACATCCTTCCCTACTCGAAAAGGATCAAACACAGACCGTAGTTCATCCATGAATGGACAGTAAGTCAAACCAACTCGTTTGCAAGGTTGTGGCCTAGCAAAAATGGTAATAGTCAAACCAATCTGCATAGTCAAAATATGCACCTTCAACTCACCACCCCTCCCTATATATATGTTATTGACATTTCTACAACTTATAAAAGGGGAGGAGATTGACATGCTTGCTTCACTATTCATCGCAATGATTGCTTCACTATTCATCGCAATGATTGTTTTACTTCGCAATGATTGCTTTACTTCGCAATGATTGTGTTCATTCGCAGAACACACCACCCCTCCCTATATATGTCTTATTGACATTTATACAAGTATGGAAATGGGACCATATTGACATGCATGCTTCACTATTTATCGCAATGATTAAGCACAATGATTGCGCAACACTCCTTTAGGCTTCCCTCTCTGTCCTGATGCACAATTATTGTGCATTACTCGTTCTGCCAGCCATCTATGTCCTGATGCACAATGATTGTGCGCAATGATTGCGCAACACTCCTTTGGACAGCCCTCTCTGGCCTGATACACAATGATTGTGCATTACTCGTTCTGCCAGCCCTCTATGTCCTTATGCATAATGATTGTGCGCAATGATTGCGCTGCAACGCTTAAAGCCACCGACCCAACTGGCCTAATGCATCATAAATGATGCAACACTGGCTCCAAAGGAAGATTTAATGAAGCCTCAATCTCGCGCCATGGCGCATCTTTTGCATGCGCCATGATAAATACACGGTGTGTTACATTATTCACTCCTTTAAAGAATTTCGTCCCCGAAATTCAAAACAAATCTATTGTGGACAATCTCTTCGGTCTGGATTTCCTGAGAAAAAGTATCATACCAGATGCTCAGAAATCACGGGTTTCTTCAAGTTATCGTGAACAACAATTTAGACCTTCTGAGCAATCGTCCCATACCGCATGTCCATGAATCCAAAAGTGCCCACAACAATACCAAGAATCACAATTGGCCAGTGCCAAGAGGATATATCGACCAGGTATCCTAGATAGCATCCACCCAGGAATCCCTAAGGTTTACAAGTTGAAAGGTGTCATCGAAATGAAAAGATCTTAACACAGTGTTGTATGGAACAGTATCCAGTTGCCCACCATCCCTTACGGTCATCCAGGTTGTCACTCGTAAGTGGGATGCTAGCCGGGCCTGACAATGCACACCCTTGGCCAGTTGCTAACGTGTGGGGATGATTAGTCCCATTGTCTACCCACCGTCCCAGATGGTCTTCCGGATATCCAATCGTAAGTGGGGTGCCACTTAGGCCAGGCAAACTCACAATACTCATCCAATCTCATCTCGAATTGCAAAGTAACTGGCAGTTCCAGTCACAAATTCTTTCCGCACAAAAGTTGGCCTACTCTCCAACTTTATATTTTCCTTTGTAGGAAAATGCTCGCTGACAAGTCCATTCCGCACTGTACCTAGAGTTATATCGGAACTTTCTCTGATACCAACTGTCGGACCGGAAAATTACGCTTTTGGCGCGTCGCCCCGCAGGACGTAATCTCCCCCGGTGCGTCGTGATGAAGCTACGGTCCGGAATTCAAACCTAGGAAAATGCACGTTCATTCGCCTTTACAAGCATGCTCGTGGAGCATGATGCAGCTAAATTAGCTTCCACACTGTTCCCACTCACCCTTGATCTGCGAAGGGTTTATTAAGTAAACCGAAATCTTTCTTAAAATAGGAAAAACGACCTTTTAAGGCCCTAAATGATGGAATTTGGCTAAATTCAGGTGACCATGTGGATCTTTAGATCCACATGTCTTGATCTTTGGGCCGTTTCCCATCAAAATGGACTCCTCTTGATCTAAATTACGACACTCGAGTTTTTAGCCTCCAGATAGGCTATAGCTTGCTCTTTGTAGCTTGATAGAAAGTTTGAGCATCCACTTGATGGCATGCAACTAAGCCTCATCAATCTTGACCACAATCATCTCTTGCATCGAGATACCGAGTTTAGATGATATGAGGGGCCAATCTGCCGCAATCATCTCGCAATTAGATGATATGAGCGACACCGTGATGGTACGGCAATGCTGCAACTCATTGTGGCTGCCTACACATCTTTCCCTACTCTAAAGGGATCAAACACAGACCGTAGTTCATCCATGAAGGGACATCAAGTCAAACCAACTCGTTTGCAAGGTTGTGGCCTAGCAAAAATGGTAATGACCTAGTCTGCATAGGCCGTTCCTTCATGATGCACAATGATTATGCATCATCGGGTATGCGACATGGAGTAATGATGCCTAAGCATCAAATTCCCTCTTCTCAAGGCTAGGCAACTATAAATGAGCCTTAGGCATCATTTATACACTTCCGGCTAAGCTATGAAGCTTACTTGGTACATAGTCAGCATATGCACCTTCAACTCACCACCCCTCCCTATATATGTCTTATTGACATTTCTACAACTTATAAAAGGGGAGGAGATTGACATGTTTGCTTCACTATTCATCGCAATGATTGCTTTACTTCGCAATGATTGTGATCATTCGCAATGATTTCTTTACTTCGCAATGATTGTGTTCATTGGCAGAACACACAACCCCTCCCTATATATGTCTTATTGACATTTCTACAAGTATGGAAGTGGGACCATATTGACATGCATGCTTCACTATTCATCGCAATGATTACGCACAATGATTGCGGAACACTGGCTCCAAAGGAAGCTTTAATGAAGCCTCAATCTCGAGCCATGGCGCATCTTTTTCATGCGCCATGATAAATACACGGTGTGTTACATTATTCACTCCTTTAAAGAATTTCTTCCCCGAAATTCAAAACAAAACTATTGTGGACAATCTCTTCGGTCTGGATTTCCTGAGAAAAAGTCCCATACCAGATGCTCAGAAATCACAGGTTTCTTTAAGTTATCGTAAACAACAATTTAGACCTTCTGATCAATCGTCCCATATCGCCTGCCCATGAATCCAAAAGTGCCCACAACAATACCAAGAATCACAATTGGCCATTGCCAAGAGGATATCTCGACCAGGTATCCTAGATTGCATCCACCCAGGAATTACTAAGGTTTACAAGTTGAAAGGTGTCATCGAAATGACAAGATCTTAACACAGTACTGTATGGAACAGTATCCAGTTGCCCACCGTCCCTTACGGTCATCCAGGTTGTCAGTCGTAAGTGGGATGCTAGCCGGGCCTGACAACGCACACCCTTGGCCAGTTGCCAACGTGTGGGGATGATTAGTCCCATTGTCTACCCATCGTCCCAGACGGTCTTCCGGATATCCACTCGTAAGTGGGGTGCAACTTAGGCAAGGCAAACTCACAATACTCATCCAATCTCAACTCGAATTGCAAAGTAACTGGCAGTTCCAGTCACAAATTCTTTCCGCACAAAAGTTGGCCTACTCTCCAACTTTATATTTTCCTTTGTAGGAAAATGCTCGCTGACAAGTCCATTCCGCACAGTACCTAGAGTTATATCGGAACTTGCTCTGATACCAACTGTCGGACCGAAAAATTACGCTTTTGGCGCGTCGCCCCGCAGGACGTAATCTCCCCCGGTGCGTCGTGATGAAGCTACGGTCCGGGCTTCAAAGCTAGGAAAATGCACGTTCATTCGCCTTTGCAAGCATGCTCGTGGAGCATGATGCAGCTAACTTAGCTTCCACACCGTTCCCACTCACCCTTGATCTGCGAAGGGTTTATTAAGTAAACCGAAAGCTTTCTTAAAACATGAAAAACGACCTTTTGAGGCCCTAAACGATGGAATTTGGCTAAATTCTGGTGACCATGTGGATCCATAGATCAACATGTCTTGATCTTTGGGCCATTTCGCATCAAAATGGACTCCTCTTGATCTAAATTACGACACTCGAGTTTTAAGCCTCCAGATAGGCTATAGCTTTCTCTTTGTAGCTTGATAGAAAGTATGAGCATCCACTTGATGGCATGCAACTAAGCCTCATCAAGCTTGAACAATCATCTCTTGCATCAAACTACAGAGCTTAGATATATGAGGGGCCAATCTGCCGCAATCATCTCGCAATTAGATGATATGAGCGACACCGTGCTGGTACGGCAATGTGCAACTCATTGTGGATGCCTACACATCCTTCCCTACTCTAAAGGGATCAAACACAGTCCGTAGTTCATCCATGAAGGGACAGCAAGTCAAACCAACTCGTTTGCAAGGTTGTGGCCTAGCAAAAATGGTAATGACCTAGTCTGCATAGGCCGTTCCGTCATGATGCACAACGATTATGCATCATCGCGACATGGAATAGTGATGCCTAAGCATCAAATGCCCTCTTCGCAAGGCTAGGAAACTATAAATGAGCCTTAGGCATCATTTATACACTTCCGGCTAAGCTATGAAGCTTACTTGGTACATAGTCAGCATATGCACCTTCAACTCACCACCCCTCCCTATATATGTCTTATTGACATTTCTACAACTTATAAAAGTGGAGGAGATTGACATGCTTGCTTCACTATTCATCGCAATGATTGCTTTACTTCGCAATGATTGTGATCATTCGCAATGATTGCTTTACTTCGCAATGATTGTGTTCATTCGCAGAACACACCACCCCTCCCTATATATGTCTTATTGACATTTCTACAAGTATGGAAATGGGACCATATTGACATGCATGCTTCACTATTCATCGTAATGATTACCACAATGATTGCGCAACACTCCTTTAGGCTTCCCTCTCTGTCCTGATGCACAATGACTGTGCATTACTCGTTCTGCCAGCCCTCTCTGGCCTGATATACAATGATTGTGCATTACTCGTTGCCAGCCCTCTATGTCATGATGCATAATGATTGCGCTGCAACGCTTAAAGCCACCGACCCAACTGGCCTAATGCATCATAAATGATGCAACACTGGCTCCAAAGGAAGCTTTAATGAAGCCTCAATCTCGAGCCATGGCGCATCTTTTTCATGCGCCATGATAAATACACGGTGTGTTACATTATTCACTCCTTTAAAGAATTTCTCCCCGAAATTCAAAACAAAACTATTGTGGACAATCTCTTCGGTCTGGATTTCCTGAGAAAAAGTCCCATACCAGATGCTCAGAAATCACAGGTTTCTTTAAGTTATCGTAAACAACAATTTAGACCTTCTGATCAATCGTCCCATACGCCTGCCCATGAATCCAAAAGTGCCCACAACAATACCAAGAATCACAATTGGCCAGTGCCAAGAGGATATCTCGACCAGGTATCCTAGATTGCATCCACCCAGGAATTACTAAGGTTTACAAGTTGAAAGGTGTCATCGAAATGACAAGATCTTAACACAGTACTGTATGGAACAGTATCCAGTTGCCCACCGTCCCTTACGGTCATCCAGGTTGTCAGTCGTAAGTGGGATGCTAGCCGGGCCTGACAACGCACACCCTTGGCCAGTTGCCAACGTGTGGGGATGATTAGTCCCATTGTCTACCCATCGTCCCAGACGGTCTTCCGGATATCCACTCGTAAGTGGGGTGCAACTTAGGCCAGGCAAACTCACAATACTCATCCAATCTCAACTCGAATTGCAAAGTAACTGGCAGTTCCAGTCACAAATTCTTTCCGCACAAAAGTTGGCCTACTCTCCAACTTTATATTTTCCTTTGTAGGAAAATGCTCGCTGACAAGTCCATTCCGCACAGTACCTAGAGTTATATCGGAACTTGCTCTGATACCAACTGTCGGACCGAAAAATTACGCTTTTGGCGCGTCGCCCCGCAGGACGTAATCTCCCCCGGTGCGTCGTGATGAAGCTACGGTCCGGGCTTCAAAGCTAGGAAAATGCACGTTCATTCGCCTTTGCAAGCATGCTCGTGGAGCATGATGCAGCTAACTTAGCTTCCACACCGTTCCCACTCACCCTTGATCTGCGAAGGGTTTATTAAGTAAACCGAAAGCTTTCTTAAAACATGAAAAATGACCTTTTGAGGCCCTAAACGATGGAATTTGGCTAAATTCTGGTGACCATGTGGATCCATAGATCAACATGTCTTGATCTTTGGGCCATTTCGCATCAAAATGGACTCCTCTTGATCTAAATTACGACACTCGAGTTTTTAGCCTCCAGATAGGCTATAGCTTGCTCTTTGTAGCTTGATAGAAAGTATGAGCATCCACTTGCTGGCATGCAACTAAGCCTCATCAAGCTTGACCACAATCATCTCTTGCATCAAACTACAGAGCTTAGATGATATGAGGGGCCAATCTGCCGCAATCATCTCGCAATTAGATGATATGAGCGACACCGTGCTGGTACGGCAATGTTGCAACTCATTGTGGATGCCTACCCATCCTTCCCTACTCTAAAGGGATCAAACACAGACCGTAGTTCATCCATGAAGGGACATCAAGTCAAACCAACTCGTTTGCAAGGTTGTGGCCTAGCAAAAATGGTAATGACCTAGTCTGCATAGGCCGTTCCGTCATGATGCACAATGATTATGCATCATCGCGACATAGCATAGTGATGCCTAAGCATCAAATGCCCTCTTCGCAAGGCTAGGAAACTATAAATGAGCCTTAGGCATCATTTATACACTTCTGGCTAAGCTATGAAGCTTACTTGGTACATAGTCAGCATATGCACCTTCAACTCACCACCCCTCCCTATATATGTCTTATTGACATTTCTACAACTTATAAAAGTGGAGGAGATTGACATGCTTGCTTCACTATTCATCGCAATGATTGCTTTACTTCGCAATGATTGTGATCATTCGCAATGATTGCTTTACTTCGCAATGATTGTGTTCATTCGCAGAACACACCACCCCTCCCTATATATGTCTTATTGACATTTCTACAAGTATGGAAATGGGACCATATTGACATGCATGCTTCACTATTCATCGTAATGATTACACAATGATTGCGCAACACTCCTTTAGGCTTCCCTCTCTGTCCTGATGCACAATGACTGTGCATTACTCGTTCTGCCAGCCCTCTCTGGCCTGATATACAATGATTGTGCATTACTCGTTCTGCCAGCCCTCTATGTCATGATGCATAATGATTGCGCTGCAACGCTTAAAGCCACCGACCCAACTGGCCTAATGCATCATAAATGATGCAACACTGGCTCCAAAGGAAGCTTTAATGAAGCCTCAATCTCGAGCCATGGCGCATCTTTTTCATGCGCCATGATAAATACACGGTGTGTTACATTATTCACTCCTTTAAAGAATTTCTTCCCCGAAATTCAAAACAAAACTATTGTGGACAATCTCTTCGGTCTGGATTTCCTGAGAAAAAGTCCCATACCAGATGCTCAGAAATCACAGGTTTCTTTAAGTTATCGTAAACAACAATTTAGACCTTCTGATCAATCGTCCCATATCGCCTGCCCATGAATCCAAAAGTGCCCACAACAATACCAAGAATCACAATTGGCCAGTGCCAAGAGGATATCTCGACCAGGTATCCTAGATTGCATCCACCCAGGAATTACTAAGGTTTACAAGTTGAAAGGTGTCATCGAAATGACAAGATCTTAACACAGTACTGTATGGAACAGTATCCAGTTGCCCACCGTCCCTTACGGTCATCCAGGTTGTCAGTCGTAAGTGGGATGCTAGCCGGGCCTGACAACGCACACCCTTGGCCAGTTGCCAACGTGTGGGGATGATTAGTCCCATTGTCTACCCATCGTCCCAGACGGTCTTCCGGATATCCACTCGTAAGTGGGGTGCAACTTAGGCCAGGCAAACTCACAATACTCATCCAATCTCAACTCGAATTGCAAAGTAACTGGCAGTTCCAGTCACAAATTCTTTCCGCACAAAAGTTGGCCTACTCTCCAACTTTATATTTTCCTTTGTAGGAAAATGCTCGCTGACAAGTCCATTCCGCACAGTACCTAGAGTTATATCGGAACTTGCTCTGATACCAACTGTCGGACCGAAAAATTACGCTTTTGGCGCGTCGCCCCGCAGGACGTAATCTCCCCCGGTGCGTCGTGATGAAGCTACGGTCCGGGCTTCAAAGCTAGGAAAATGCACGTTCATTCGCCTTTGCAAGCATGCTCGTGGAGCATGATGCAGCTAACTTAGCTTCCACACCGTTCCCACTCACCCTTGATCTGCGAAGGGTTTATTAAGTAAACCGAAAGCTTTCTTAAAACATGAAAAATGACCTTTTGAGGCCCTAAACGATGGAATTTGGCTAAATTCTGGTGACCATGTGGATCCATAGATCAACATGTCTTGATCTTTGGGCCATTTCGCATCAAAATGGACTCCTCTTGATCTAAATTACGACACTCGAGTTTTTAGCCTCCAGATAGGCTATAGCTTGCTCTTTGTAGCTTGATAGAAAGTATGAGCATCCACTTGCTGGCATGCAACTAAGCCTCATCAAGCTTGACCACAATCATCTCTTGCATCAAACTACAGAGCTTAGATGATATGAGGGCCAATCTGCCGCAATCATCTCGCAATTAGATGATATGAGCGACACCGTGCTGGTACGGCAATGTTGCAACTCATTGTGGATGCCTACCCATCCTTCCCTACTCTAAAGGGATCAAACACAGACCGTAGTTCATCCATGAAGGGACATCAAGTCAAACCAACTCGTTTGCAAGGTTGTGGCCTAGCAAAAATGGTAATGACCTAGTCTGCATAGGCCGTTCCGTCATGATGCACAATGATTATGCATCATCGCGACATAGCATAGTGATGCCTAAGCATCAAATGCCCTCTTCGCAAGGCTAGGAAACTATAAATGAGCCTTAGGCATCATTTATACACTTCTGGCTAAGCTATGAAGCTTACTTGGTACATAGTCAGCATATGCACCTTCAACTCACCACCCCTCCCTATATATGTCTTATTGACATTTCTACAACTTATAAAAGTGGAGGAGATTGACATGCTTGCTTCACTATTCATCGCAATGATTGCTTTACTTCGCAATGATTGTGATCATTCGCAATGATTGCTTTACTTCGCAATGATTGTGTTCATTCGCAGAACACACCACCCCTCCCTATATATGTCTTATTGACATTTCTACAAGTATGGAAATGGGACCATATTGACATGCATGCTTCACTATTCATCGTAATGATTACACACAATGATTGCGCAACACTCCTTTAGGCTTCCCTCTCTGTCCTGATGCACAATGACTGTGCATTACTCGTTCTGCCAGCCCTCTCTGGCCTGATATACAATGATTGTGCATTACTCGTTCTGCCAGCCCTCTATGTCATGATGCATAATGATTGCGCTGCAACGCTTAAAGCCACCGACCCAACTGGCCTAATGCATCATAAATGATGCAACACTGGCTCCAAAGGAAGCTTTAATGAAGCCTCAATCTCGAGCCATGGCGCATCTTTTTCATGCGCCATGATAAAACACGGTGTGTTACATTATTCACTCCTTTAAAGAATTTCTTCCCCGAAATTCAAAACAAAACTATTGTGGACAATCTCTTCGGTCTGGATTTCCTGAGAAAAAGTCCCATACCAGATGCTCAGAAATCACAGGTTTCTTTAAGTTATCGTAAACAACAATTTAGACCTTCTGATCAATCGTCCCATATCGCCTGCCCATGAATCCAAAAGTGCCCACAACAATACCAAGAATCACAATTGGCCAGTGCCAAGAGGATATCTCGACCAGGTATCCTAGATTGCATCCACCCAGGAATTACTAAGGTTTACAAGTTGAAAGGTGTCATCGAAATGACAAGATCTTAACACAGTACTGTATGGAACAGTATCCAGTTGCCCACCGTCCCTTACGGTCATCCAGGTTGTCAGTCGTAAGTGGGATGCTAGCCGGGCCTGACAACGCACACCCTTGGCCAGTTGCCAACGTGTGGGGATGATTAGTCCCATTGTCTACCCATCGTCCCAGACGGTCTTCCGGATATCCACTCGTAAGTGGGGTGCAACTTAGGCAAGGCAAACTCACAATACTCATCCAATCTCAACTCGAATTGCAAAGTAACTGGCAGTTCCAGTCACAAATTCTTTCCGCACAAAAGTTGGCCTACTCTCCAACTTTATATTTTCCTTTGTAGGAAAATGCTCGCTGACAAGTCCATTCCGCACAGTACCTAGAGTTATATCGGAACTTGCTCTGATACCAACTGTCGGACCGAAAAATTACGCTTTTGGCGCGTCGCCCCGCAGGACGTAATCTCCCCCGGTGCGTCGTGATGAAGCTACGGTCCGGGCTTCAAAGCTAGGAAAATGCACGTTCATTCGCCTTTGCAAGCATGCTCGTGGAGCATGATGCAGCTAACTTAGCTTCCACACCGTTCCCACTCACCCTTGATCTGCGAAGGGTTTATTAAGTAAACCGAAAGCTTTCTTAAAACATGAAAAATGACCTTTTGAGGCCCTAAACGATGGAATTTGGCTAAATTCTGGTGACCATGTGGATCCATAGATCAACATGTCTTGATCTTTGGGCCATTTCGCATCAAAATGGACTCCTCTTGATCTAAATTACGACACTCGAGTTTTTAGCCTCCAGATAGGCTATAGCTTGCTCTTTGTAGCTTGATAGAAAGTATGAGCATCCACTTGCTGGCATGCAACTAAGCCTCATCAAGCTTGACCACAATCATCTCTTGCATCAAACTACAGAGCTTAGATGATATGAGGGGCCAATCTGCCGCAATCATCTCGCAATTAGATGATATGAGCGACACCGTGCTGGTACGGCAATGTTGCAACTCATTGTGGATGCCTACCCATCCTTCCCTACTCTAAAGGGATCAAACACAGACCGTAGTTCATCCATGAAGGGACATCAAGTCAAACCAACTCGTTTGCAAGGTTGTGGCCTAGCAAAAATGGTAATGACCTAGTCTGCATAGGCCGTTCCGTCATGATGCACAATGATTATGCATCATCGCGACATAGCATAGTGATGCCTAAGCATCAAATGCCCTCTTCGCAAGGCTAGGAAACTATAAATGAGCCTTAGGCATCATTTATACACTTCTGGCTAAGCTATGAAGCTTACTTGGTACATAGTCAGCATATGCACCTTCAACTCACCACCCCTCCCTATATATGTCTTATTGACATTTCTACAACTTATAAAAGTGGAGGAGATTGACATGCTTGCTTCACTATTCATCGCAATGATTGCTTTACTTCGCAATGATTGTGATCATTCGCAATGATTGCTTTACTTCGCAATGATTGTGTTCATTCGCAGAACACACCACCCCTCCCTATATATGTCTTATTGACATTTCTACAAGTATGGAAATGGGACCATATTGACATGCATGCTTCACTATTCATCGTAATGATTACACAATGATTGCGCAACACTCCTTTAGGCTTCCCTCTCTGTCCTGATGCACAATGACTGTGCATTACTCGTTCTGCCAGCCCTCTCTGGCCTGATATACAATGATTGTGCATTACTCGTTCTGCCAGCCCTCTATGTCATGATGCATAATGATTGCGCTGCAACGCTTAAAGCCACCGACCCAACTGGCCTAATGCATCATAAATGATGCAACACTGGCTCCAAAGGAAGCTTTAATGAAGCCTCAATCTCGAGCCATGGCGCATCTTTTTCATGCGCCATGATTACACGGTGTGTTACATTATTCACTCCTTTAAAGAATTTCTTCCCCGAAATTCAAAACAAAACTATTGTGGACAATCTCTTCGGTCTGGATTTCCTGAGAAAAAGTCCCATACCAGATGCTCAGAAATCACAGGTTTCTTTAAGTTATCGTAAACAACAATTTAGACCTTCTGATCAATCGTCCCATATCGCCTGCCCATGAATCCAAAAGTGCCCACAACAATACCAAGAATCACAATTGGCCAGTGCCAAGAGGATATCTCGACCAGGTATCCTAGATTGCATCCACCCAGGAATTACTAAGGTTTACAAGTTGAAAGGTGTCATCGAAATGACAAGATCTTAACACAGTACTGTATGGAACAGTATCCAGTTGCCCACCGTCCCTTACGGTCATCCAGGTTGTCAGTCGTAAGTGGGATGCTAGCCGGGCCTGACAACGCACACCCTTGGCCAGTTGCCAACGTGTGGGGATGATTAGTCCCATTGTCTACCCATCGTCCCAGACGGTCTTCCGGATATCCACTCGTAAGTGGGGTGCAACTTAGGCAAGGCAAACTCACAATACTCATCCAATCTCAACTCGAATTGCAAAGTAACTGGCAGTTCCAGTCACAAATTCTTTCCGCACAAAAGTTGGCCTACTCTCCAACTTTATATTTTCCTTTGTAGGAAAATGCTCGCTGACAAGTCCATTCCGCACAGTACCTAGAGTTATATCGGAACTTGCTCTGATACCAACTGTCGGACCGAAAAATTACGCTTTTGGCGCGTCGCCCCGCAGGACGTAATCTCCCCCGGTGCGTCGTGATGAAGCTACGGTCCGGGCTTCAAAGCTAGGAAAATGCACGTTCATTCGCCTTTGCAAGCATGCTCGTGGAGCATGATGCAGCTAACTTAGCTTCCACACCGTTCCCACTCACCCTTGATCTGCGAAGGGTTTATTAAGTAAACCGAAAGCTTTCTTAAAACATGAAAAACGACCTTTTGAGGCCCTAAACGATGGAATTTGGCTAAATTCTGGTGACCATGTGGATCCATAGATCAACATGTCTTGATCTTTGGGCCATTTCGCATCAAAATACTCCTCTTGATCTAAATTACGACACTCGAGTTTTAAGCCTCCAGATAGGCTATAGCTTTCTCTTTGTAGCTTGATAGAAAGTATGAGCATCCACTTGATGGCATGCAACTAAGCCTCATCAAGCTTGAACACAATCATCTCTTGCATCGAGATACCGATCTTAGATAATATGAGGGGCCAATCTGCCGCAATCATCTCGCAATTAGATGCTATGAGCGACACCGTGCTGGTACGGCAATGCTGCAACTCATTGTGGCTGCCTACACATCCTTCCCTACTCTAAAGGGATCAAACACAGTCCGTAGTTCATCCATGAAGGGACAGCAAGTCAAACCAACTCGTTTGCAAGGTTGTGGCCTAGCAAAAATGGTAATGACCTAGTCTGCATACGCCGTTCCGTCATGATGCACAACGATTATACATCATCGCGACATGGAATAGTGATGCCTAAGCATCAAATGCCCTCTTCGCAAGGCTAGGAAACTATAAATGAGCCTTAGGCATCATTTATACACTTCCGGCTAAGCTATGAATCTTACTTGGTACATAGTCAGCATATGCACCTTCAACTCACCACCCCTCCCTATATATGTCTTATTGACATTTCTACAACTTATAAAAGTGGAGGAGATTGACATGCTTGCTTCACTATTCATCGCAATGATTGCTTTACTTCGCAATGATTGTGATCATTCGCAATGATTGCTTTACTTCGCAATGATTGTGTTCATTCGCAGAACACACCACCCCTCCCTATATATGTCTTATTGACATTTCTACAAGTATGGAAATGGGACCATATTGACATGCATGCTTCACTATTCATCGTAATGATTACGCACAATGATTGCGCAACACTCCTTTAGGATTCCCTCTCTGTCCTGATGCACAATGACTGTGCATTACTCGTTCTGCCAGCCCTCTCTGGCCTGATATACAATGATTGTGCATTACTCGTTATGCCAGCCCTCTATGTCATGATGCATAATGATTGCGCTGCAACGCTTAAAGCCACCGACCCAACTGGCCTAATGCATCATAAATGATGCAACACTGGCTCCAAAGGAAGCTTTAATGAAGCCTCAATCTCGAGCCATGGCGCATCTTTTTCATGCGCCATGATAAATACACGGTGTGTTACATTATTCACTCCTTTAAAGAATTTCGTCCCCGAAATTCAAAACAAAACTATTGTGGACAATCTCTTCGGTCTGGATTTCATGAGAAAAAGTCCCATACCAGATGCTCAGAAATCACAGGTTTCTTTAAGTTATCGTAAACAACAATTTAGACCTTCTGATCAATCGTCCCATACCGCCTGCCCATGAATCCAAAAGTGCCCACAACAATACCAAGAATCACAATTGGCCAGTGCCAAGAGGATATCTCGACCAGGTATCCTAGATTGCATCCACCCAGGAATTCCTAAGGTTTACAAGTTGCAAGGTGTCATCGAAATGACAAGATCTTAACACAGTACTGTATGGAACAGTATCCAGTTGCCCACCGTCCCTTACGGTCATCCAGGTTGTCAGTCGTAAGTGGGATGCTAGCCGGGCCTGACAACGCACACCCTTGGCCAGTTGCCAACGTGTGGGGATGATTAGTCCCATTGTCTACCCATCGTCCCAGACGGTCTTCCGGATATCCACTCGTAAGTGGGGTGCAACTTAGGCCAGGCAAACTCACAATACTCATCCAATCTCAACTCGAATTGCAAAGTAACTGGCAGTTCCAGTCACAAATTCTTTCCGCACAAAAGTTGGCCTACTCTCCAACTTTATATTTTCCTTTGTAGGAAAATGCTCGCTGACAAGTCCATTCCGCACAGTACCTAGAGTTATATCGGAACTTGCTCTGATACCAACTGTCGGACCGAAAAATTACGCTTTTGGCGCGTCGCCCCGCAGGACGTAATCTCCCCCGGTGCGTCGTGATGAAGCTACGGTCCGGGCTTCAAAGCTAGGAAAATGCACGTTCATTCGCCTTTGCAAGCATGCTCGTGGAGCATGATGCAGCTAACTTAGCTTCCACACCGTTCCCACTCACCCTTGATCTGCGAAGGGTTTATTAAGTAAACCGAAAGCTTTCTTAAAACATGAAAAATGACCTTTTGAGGCCCTAAACGATGGAATTTGGCTAAATTCTGGTGACCATGTGGATCCATAGATCAACATGTCTTGATCTTTGGGCCATTTCGCATCAAAATGGACTCCTCTTGATCTAAATTACGACACTCGAGTTTTTAGCCTCCAGATAGGCTATAGCTTGCTCTTTGTAGCTTGATAGAAAGTATGAGCATCCACTTGCTGGCATGCAACTAAGCCTCATCAAGCTTGACCACAATCATCTCTTGCATCAAACTACAGAGCTTAGATGATATGAGGGGCCAATCTGCCGCAATCATCTCGCAATTAGATGATATGAGCGACACCGTGCTGGTACGGCAATGTTGCAACTCATTGTGGATGCCTACCCATGCTTCCCTACTCTAAAGGGATCAAACACATACCGTAGTTCATCCATGAAGGGACATCAAGTCAAACCAACTCGTTTGCAAGATTGTGGCCTAGCAAAAATGGTAATGACCTAGTCTGCATAGGACGTTCCGTCATGATGCACAATGATTATGCATCATCGCGACATGGCATAGTGATGCCTAAGCATCAAATGCCCTCTTCGCAAGGCTAGGAAACTATAAATGAGCCTTAGGCATCATTTATACACTTCTGGCTAAGCTATGAAGCTTACTTGGTACATAGTCAGCATATGCACCTTCAACTCACCACCCCTCCCTATATATGTCTTATTGACATTTCTACAACTTATAAAAGTGGAGGAGATTGACATGCTTGCTTCACTATTCATCGCAATGATTGCTTTACTTCGAAATGATTGTGATCATTCGCGATGATTGCTTTACTTCGCAATGATTGTGTTCATTCGCAGAACACACCACCCCTCCCTATATATGTCTTATTGACATTTCTACAAGTATGGAAATGGGACCATATTGACATGCATGCTTCACTATTCATCGTAATGATTACACACAATGATTGCGCAACACTCCTTTAGGCTTCCCTCTCTGTCCTGATGCACAATGACTGTGCATTACTCGTTCTGCCAGACCTCTCTGGCCTGATATACAATGATTGTGCATTACTCGTTCTGCCAGCCCTCTATGTCATGATGCATAATGATTGCGCTGCAACGCTTAAATCCACTGACCCAACTGGCCTAATGCATCATAAATGATGCAACACTGGCTCCAAAGGAAGCTTTAATGAAGCCTCAATCTCGAGCCATGGCGCATCTTTTTCATGCGCCATGATAAATATACGGTGTGTTACTTTATTCACTCCTTTAAAGAATTTCGTCCCCGAAATTCAAAACAAAGCTATTGTGGACAATCTCTTCGGTCTGGATTTCCTGAGAAAAAGTCCCATACCAGATGCTCAGAAATCACAGGTTTCTTTAAGTTATCGTGAACAACAATTTATACCTTCTGATCAATCGTCCCATACCGCCTGCCCATGAATCCAAAAGTGCCCACAACAATACAAAGAATCACAATTGGCCAGTGCCAAGAGGATATCTCGACCAGGTATCCTAGATAGCATCCACCCAGGAATTCCTAAGGTTTACAAGTTGAAAGGTGTCATCGAAATGACAAGATCTTAACACAGTACTGTATGGAACAGTATCCAGTTGCCCACCGTCCCTTACGGTCATCCAGGTTGTCACTCGTAAGTGGGATGCTAGCCGGGCCTGACAACGCACACCCTTGGCCAGTTGCCAACGTGTGGGGATGATTAGTCCCGTTGTCTACCCATCGTCCCAGACGGTCTTCCGGATATCCACTCGTAAGTGGGGTGCAACATAGGCCAGGCAAACTCACAATACTCATCCAATCTCAACTCGAATTGCAAAGTAACTGGCATTTCCAGTCACAAATTCTTTCCGCATAAAAGTTGGCCTACTCTCAAACTTTACATTTTCATTTGTAGGAAAATGCTCGCTGACAAGTCCATTCCGCACAGTACCTAGAGTTATATCGGAACTTGCTCTGATACCAACTGTCGGACCGGAAAATTACGCTTTTGGCGCGTCGCCCCGCAGGACGTAATCTCCCCCGGTGCGTCGTGATGAAGCGACGGTCCGGGCTTCAAAGCTAGGCAAATGCACGTTCATTCGCCTTTGCAAGCATGCTCGTGGAGCATGATGCAGCTAACTTAGCTTCCACACCGTTCCCACTCACCCTTGATCTCCGAAGGGTTTATTAAGTAAACCGAAAGCTTTCTTAAAACAGGAAAAACGACCTTTTGAGGCCCTAAACGATGGAATTTGGCTAAATTCTGGTGACCATGTGGATCCATAGATCGACATGTCTTGATCTTTGGGCCGTTTCCCATCAAAATGGACTCCTCTTGATCTAAATTACGACACTCGAGTTTTTAGCCTCCAGATAGGCTATAGCTTGCTCTTTGTAGCTTGATAGAAAGTATGAGCATCCACTTGTTGGCATGCAACTAAGCCTCATCAAGCTTGACCAAAATCATCTCTTGCATCGACCTACTGAGCTTAGATGATATGAGGGGCCAATCTGCCGCAATCATCTCGTAATTAGATGATATGAGCGACACCGTGCTGGTACGGCAATGCTGCAACTCATTGTGGCTGCCTAAACATCCTTCCCTACACTAAAGGGATCAAACACAGACCGTAGTTCATCCATGAAGGGACAGCAAGTCAAACAAACTCGTTTGCAAGGTTGTGGCCTAGCAAAAATGGTAATGACCTAGTCTGCATAGGCCGTTCTGTCATGATGCACAATGATTATGCATCATCACGACATGGCATAGTGATGACTAAGCATCAAATGCCCTCTTCGCAAGTTTAGGCAACTATGAATAATCCTTAGGCATCATTTATACACATCCGGCTAAGCTATGAAGCTTACTTGGTACATAGTCAGCATATGCACCTTCAACTCACCACCCCTCCCATATATATATATCTTATTGACATTTCTACAACTTATAAAAAGGGAGGAGATTGACATGCTTGCTTTACTATTCATCGCAATGATTGTTTTACTTCGCAATGATTGTGATCATTCGCAATGATTGCTTTACTTCGCAATGATTGTGTTCATTCGCATAACACACCACCCTTCCCTATATATGTCTTATTAACATTTCTACAAGTATGCAAATGGGACCATATTCACATGCATGCTTCACTATTCATCGCAATGATTACGCACAATGATTTCGCAACACTCATTTAGGCTTCCCTCTCTGTCCTGATGCACAATGACTGTGCATTACTCGTTCTGCCAGCCCTCTATGTCCTGATGCACAATGATTGTGCGCAATGATTGTGCAACACTCCTTTGGCCAGCCCTCTCTGTCCTGATACACAATGATTGTGCATTACTCGTTCAGCCCTCTATGTCCTGATGCATAATCATTGTGCGCAATGATTGCGCTGCAACTCTTAAAGCCACCGACCCAACTGGCCTAATGCATCATAAATGATGCAACACTTGCTCCAAGGGAAGCTTTAATGAAGCCTCAATCTTGGGCCATGGCGCATCTTTTGCATGCGCAATATAAATACACGGTGTATTACATTATTCACTCCTTTAAAGAATTTCGTCCCCAAAATTCAAAACAAAACTATTGTGGACAATCTCTTCGGTCTGGATTTCCTGAGAAAAAGTCCCATACCAGATGCTCAGAAATCACGGGTTTCTTCAAGTTATCGTGAACAACAATTTAGACCTTCTGAGCAATCGTCCCATACCTCTTTCCCATGAATCCAAAAGTTCCCACAACAATACCAAGAATCACAATTGGCCAGTGCCAAGAGGATATCTCGACTATGTATCCTAGATAGCATCCACCCAGGAATCCCTAAGGTTTACAAGTTGAAAGGTGTCATCGAAATGACAAGATCTTAACACAGTGTTGTATGGAACAGTATCCAGTTGCCCACCGTCCCTTACGGTCATCCAGGTTGTCACTCGTAAGTGGGATGCTAGCCGGGCCTGACAACGCACACCCTTGGCCAGTTTCCAACGTGCGGGGATGATTAGTCCCATTGTCTACCCACCGTCCCAGACGGTCTTCCGGATATCAACTCGTAAGTGGGGTGCCACTTAGGCCAGGAAAACTCACAATACTCATCCAATCTCAACTCGAATTGCAAAGTAACTGGCAGTTCTAGTCACAAATTCTTTCCGCACAAAAGTTGGCCTACTCTCCAACTTTATATTTTACTTTTTAGGAAAATGCTCGCTGACAAGTCCATTCCGCACAGTACCTAGAGTTATATCGGAACTTGCTCTGATACCAACTATCGGACCGGAAAATTACGCTTTTGGCGCGTCGCCCTGTAGGACGTAATCTCCCCCGGTGCGTCGTGATGAAGCTACGGTCCGGGAATCAAATCTAGGAAAATGCACGTTCATTCGCCTTTGCAAGCATGCTCGTGGAGCATAGTGCAACTAACTTAGCTTCCACACCGTTCCCACTCACCCTTGATCTGCGAAGGGTTTATTAAGTAAACCCAAAGCTTTCTTAAAACAGGAAAAACGACATTTTGAGGCCCTAAACGATGGAATTTGGCTAAATTCTTGTGACCATGTGGATTCATAGATCAAGATGTCTTGATCTTTAGGCCGTTTCCCATCAAAATGGACTCCTCTTGATCTAAATTACGACACTCGAGTTTTTAGCCTCCAGATAGGCTATAGCTTGCTCTTTGTAGCTTGATAGAAAGTATGAGCATCCACTTGCTGGCATGCAACTAAGCCTCATCAAGCTTGACCACAATCATCTCTTGCATCGAGATACCGAGCTTAGATGATATGAGGGGCCAATCTGCCGCAATCATCTCGCAATTAGATGATATGAGCGACACCGTGCTGGTACGGCAATGCTGCAACTCATTGTGGCTTCCTACACATCCTTCCCTACTCTAAAGGGATCAAACACAGACCGTAGTTCATCCATAAGGGACGGAAAGTTAAACCAACTCGTTTGCAAGGTTGTCGCCTAGCAAAAATGGTAATGACCTAGTCTGCATAGGCCGTTCCGTCATGATGCACAATGATTATGCATCATCGGGTATGCGACATGGCATAATGATGCCTAAGCATCAAATGCCCTCTTCGCAAGGCTAGGAAACTATAAATGAGCCTCAGGCATCATTTATACACTTCCGGCTAAGCTATGAAGCTTACTTGGTACATAGTCAGCATATGCACCTTCAACTCACCACCCCTCCCTATATATGTCTTATTGACATTTCTACAACTTATAAAAGGGGAGGAGATTGACATGGTTGCTTCACTATTCATCGCAATGATTGCTTCACTATTCATCGCAATGATTGCTTTACTTCGCATTGATTGTGATCAATCGCAATGATTGCTTTACTTCGCAATGATTGTGTTCATTTGCAGAACACACCACCCCTCCCTATATATGTCTTATTGACATTTCTACAAGTATGGAAATGGGACCATATTGATATGCATGCTTCACTATTCATCGCAATGATTATGCACAATGATTGCGCAACACTCCTTTAGGCTTCCCTCTCTGTCCTGATGCACAATGACTGTGCATTACTCGTTCTGGCAGTTCCAGTCACAAATTCTTTCCGCACAAAAGTTGGCCTACTCTCCAACTTTATATTTTCCTTTGTAGGAAAATGCTCGCTGACAAGTCCATTCCGCACAGTACCTAGAGTTATATCGGAACTTGCTCTGATACCAACTGTCGGACCGGAAAATTACGCTTTTGGCGCGTCACTCCGCAGGACGTAATCTCCCCTGGTGCGTCATGATGAAGCTACGGTACGGGCTTCAAAGCTAGGCAAATGCACGTTTATCCGCCTTTGCAAGCATGCTCGTGGAGCATGATGCAGCTAACTTAGCTTCCACACCGTTCCCGCTCACCCTTGATCTGCGAAGGGTTTATTAAGTAAACCGAAAGCTTTCTTAAAACAGGAAAAACGACCTTTTGAGTCCCTAAACGATGGAATTTGGCTAAATTCTGGTGACCATGTGGATTCATAGATCAACATGTCTTGATCTTTAGGTCGTTTCCCGTCAAAATGGACTCCTCTTGATCTAAATTACGACACTCGATTTTTTAGGCTCCAGATAGGCTATAGCTTGATGGAAAGTATGAGCATCCACTTGACGGCATGCAACTAAGCCTCATCATCAAGCTACCGAGCTTAGATGATATGAGGGGCCAATCTGCCGAAATCATCTCGCAATTAGATGATATGAGCGACACCGTGCTGGACCGGCAATGTTACAACTCATTGCGGCTGCCTACACATCCTTCCATACTCTAAAGGGATCAAACACAGACCGTAGTTCATCCATGAAGGGACAGAAAGTCAAACCAACTCGTTTGCAAGGTTTTGTCCTAGCAAAAATGGTAATGATCTAGTCTGCATAGGCCGTTCCGTTATGATGCACAATGATTATGCATCATCGGGACGGCGACATGGCATAGTGATGCCTAAGCATCAAATGCCCTCTTCGCAAGGCTAGGCAACTATAAATGATCCTTGGGCATCATTTATACACTTCCGTCTAAGCTATGAAGCTTACTTCAACTCCCCACCCCTCCCTATATATGTCTTATTGACATTTCTACAACTTATAAAAGGGGAGGAGATTGACATGCTTGCTTCACTATTCATCGCAATGATTGCTTTACTTCGCAATGATTGTGTTCATTCGCAATGATTGCTTTACTTCGCAATGATTGTGATCATTCGCAATGATTGCTTTACTTCGCAATGATTGTTTTCATTCGCAACACACCACCCCTCCTTATATATGTCTTATTTACATTTCTACAAGTATGGAAATGGGACCATATTGACATGCATGCTTCACTATTCATCGCAATAATTTACGCACAATGATTGCGCAACACTCCTTTAGGCTTCCCTCTCTGTCCTGATGCACAATGACTGTGCATTGCTCGTTCTGCCAGCCCTCTATGTCCTGATGCACAATGATTGTGCGCAATGATTGCGCAACACTCCTTTGGCCAACCCTCTCTGGCCTGATATGCAATGATTTTGCATTACTCGTTCTGCCATCCCTCTATGTCTTGATGCATAATGATTGTGCGCAATGATTGCTCTGCAACCCTTAAATCCACCGACCCAACTGGCCTAATGCATCATAAATGATGCAACACTGGATCCAAAGGAAGCTTTAATGAAGCCTCAATCTCGATCCATGGTGCATCTTTTGCATGCGCCATGATAAATACACGGTGTGTTACATTATTCACTCCTTCAAATAATTTCGTCCCCGAAATTCAAAACAAAACTATTGTGGACAATCTATTCGGTCAGGATTTCCAGAGAAAAAGTCACATACCAGATACTCAGAAATCACGGGTTTCTTCAAGTTATCGTGAACAACAATTTAGACCTTCTGAGCAATCGTCCCATACCACCTGCCCATGAATCCAAAAGTGCCCACAACAATACCAAGAATCTCAATTGGCCAGTGCCAAGAGGATATCTCGACCAGGTATCCTAGATAGCATCCACCCAGGAATCCCCAAGGTTTACAAGTTGAAAGGTGTCATCGAAATGACAAGATCTTAGCACAGTTTTGTGTGGAACAGTATCCAGTTTCCCACCGTCCTTTACGGTCATCCAGGTTGTCACTCGTAAGTGGGATGCTAGTCGGGCCTGACAACGCACACCCTTGGCCAGTTGCCAACGTGTGGGGATGATTAGTCCCATTGTCTACCCACCGTCCCAGACGGTCTTCCGGATATCCACTCGTAAGTGGGGTGGCACTTAGGCCATGCAAACTCACAATACTCATCCAATCTCAACTCGAATTGCAAAGTAACTGGCAGTTCCAGTCACAAATTCTTTCCGCACAAAAGGTTGCCTACTCTCCAAATTTATATTTTCCTTTGTAGGAAAATGCTCGCTGACAAGTCCATTCCGCACAATACCTAGAGTTATATCGGAACTTGCTCTGACACCAACTGCCGGACTGGAAAATTACGCTTTTGGCGCATCGCCCCGCAGGACGTAATCTCCCCCGGTGCGTCGTGATGAAGCTACGGTTCGGGCTTCAAAGATAGGCAAATGCACGTTCATTCGCCTTTTCAAGCATGCTCGTGGAGCATGATGCAGCTAACTTAGCTTCCACACCGTCCCCACTCACCCTTGATCTGCGAAGGGTTTATTAAGTAAACCGAAAGCTTTCTTAAAACAGGAAAAACGACCTTTTGAGGCCCTAAACGATGGAATTTGGCTAAATTCTGGTGACCATGTAGATCCATAGATCAACATGTCTTGATCTTTGGGCCGTTTCCCATCAAAATAGACTCCTCTTGATCTAAATTACGACACTCAAGTTTTTATCCTCCAGATAAGCTATAGCTTGCTCTTTGTAGCTTGATAGAAAGTATGAGCATCCACTTGATGGCATGCAACTAAGCCTCATCAATCTTGACTACAATCATCTCTTGCATCGAGCTACCGAGCTTAGATGATATGAGGGGCCAATATTCCGCAATCATCTCGCAATTAGATGATATGAACGACACCGTGCTGGACCGGCAATGCTGCAACTCATTGCGGCTTCCTACACATCCTTACCTACTCTAAAGGGATCAAACACAGACCGTAGTTCATCCATGAATGGACAGTAAGTCAAACCAACTCATTTGCAAGGTTGCGGCCTAGAAAAATTGGTAATGACCTAGTCTGCATAGGCCGTTCCGTCATGATGCACAATGATTATGCATCATCGTGTCTGCGACATGGCATAGTGATGCCTAAGCATCAAATTCCCTCTTCGCAAGGCTAGGCAACTATAAATGAGCCTTAGGCATCATTTATACACTTCCGGCTAAGCTATGAAGCTTACTTGGTACATAGTCAGCATATGCACCTTCAACTCACCACCCCTCCCTAAATATGTCTTATTGACATTTCTACAACTTATAAAAGGGGAGGAGATTGACATGCTTGCTTCACTATTCATCGCAATGAATGCTTTACTTCGCAATGATTGCTTTACTTCGTAATGATTGTGATCATTCGCAATGATTGTGTTCATTCGCAGCACACCACCCCTCCCTATATATGTCTTATAAACATTTCTACAAGTATGGAAATGGTACCATATTGACATGCATGCTTCACTATTCATCGCAATGATTACGCACGATGATTGCGCAACACTCCTTTAGGCTTCCCTCTCTGTCCTGATGCACAATGATTGTGCATTACTCGTTCTGCCAACCCTCTATGTCCTAATGCACAATGATTGTGCGCAATGATTGCGCAACACTCCTTTGGACAGACCTCTCTGGCCTGATACACAATGATTGTGCATTACTCATTCATCCAGCCTCTATGTCCTGATGCATAATGATTGTGCGGAATGATTGCGCTGCAACGCTTAAAGCCACCGACCCAACCGGCCTAATGCATCATAAATGATGCAACACTGGCTCCAAAGGAAGATTTAATGAAGCCTCAATCTCGAGCCATGGTGCATCTTTTGCATGCTCCCTGATAAATACTCGATGTGTTACATTATTCACTCCTTTAAAGAATTTCGTTCCCGAAATTCAAAACAAAACTATTGTGGACAATCTCTTCGGTCTGGATTTCCTGAGAAAAAGTCCCATACCAGATGCTCAGAAATCACAGGTTTCTTTAAGTTATCGTGAACAATAATTTAGACCTTCTGATCAATCGTCCCATACCGCATGCCCATGAATCCAAAATGCCCACAACAATACCAAGAATCACAATTGGCCAGTGCCAAGAGGATATCTCGCCCAAGTATCCTTGATAGCATTCACCCAGGATTCCCAAAGGTTTACAAGATGAAATGTGTCATCGAAATGACAATATATTAACACAGTATTGTATGGAACAGTATCCAGTTGCCCACCGTCCCTTACGGTCATGCAGGTTGTCACTCGTATGTGGGATGCTAGCCGGGCCTGACAACGCACACCCTTGGCCAGTTGCCAACGTGTAGGAATGATTAGTAACATTGTCTACCCACCGTCCCAGACGGTCTTCCGGATATCCACTCGTAAGTGGGGTTCCACTTAGGCCATCCAAACTCACAATACTCATCCAATCTCAACTCGAATTGCAAATTAACTGGCAGTTCCAGTCACAAATTCTTTCCGCACAAAAGTTGGCCTACTCTCCAACTTTATATATTCCTTTGTAGGAAAATGCTCGTTGACAAGTCCATTCCGCACAGTACCTAGAGTTATATCGGAACTTTCTCTGATACCAACTGCTGGACTGGAAAATTACGCTTTTGGCGCGTCGTCCCGCAGGACGTAATCTCCCCCGGTGCGTCGTGATGAAGCTACGGTCCGGGCTTCAAAGATAGGCAAATGCACGTTCATTCGCCTTTGCAAGCATTCTCGTGGAGCATGATGCATCTAACTTAGCTTCCACACTGTTCCCACTCACCCTTGATCTGCGAAGGGTTTATTAAGTAAACCGAAAGCTTTCTTAAAACAGGAAAAACGACCTTTTGAGGCCCTAAACGATGGAATTTGGCTAAATTCTGGTGACAATGTAGATCCATAGATCAACATGTCTTGATCTTTGGGCCGTTTCCCATCAAATGGACTCCTCTTGATCTAAATTACGACACTCGAGTTTTTAGCCTCCAGATAGGCTATAGCTTGCTCTTTGTAGCTTGATAGAAAGTATGAGTATCCACTTGATGGCATGCAACTAAGCCTCATCAAGCTTGACTACAATCATCTCTTACATCGAGCTACCGAGCTTAGATGATATGAGGGGCCAATATGCCGCAATCATCTCGCAATTAGATGATATGAGCGACACCGTGCTGGACTGGCAATGCTGCAACTCATTGCGGCTGCCTGCACATCCTTCCCTACTCTAAAGGGATCAAAAACAGACCGTAGTTCATCCATGAATGGACAGTAAGTCAAACCAACTCGTTTGCAAGGTTGCGGCCTAACAAAAATGGCAATGACCTAGTCTGCATAGGCCGTTCCGTCATGATGCACAATGATTATGCATCATCGTGTCTGCGACATGGCATAGTGATGCCTAAGCATCAAATGCCCTCTTCGCAAGGCTAGGCAACTATAAATGAGCCTTAGGCATCATTTATACACTTCCGTCTAAGCTATGAAGCTTACTTGGAACATAGTCAGCATATGCACCTTCAACTCACCACCCCTCCCTATATATGTCTTATTGACATTTCTACAACTTATAAAAGGGGAGGAGATTGACATGCTTGCTTCACTATTCATCACAATGAATGCTTTACTTCGCAACGATTGTGTTCATTTGCAATGATTGATTTACTTCGCAATGATTGTGATCATTCTCAATGATTGCTTTACTTCGCAATGATTGTGTTCATTCGCAACACACCACCCCTCCCTATATATGTATTATTGACATTTCTACAAGTATGGAAATGGGACCATATTGACATGCATGCTTCACTATTCATCGCAATGATTACGCAAGATGATTGCGCGACAATCCTTTAGGCTTCCTTCTCTGTCCTGATGCACAATGACTGTGCATTACTCGTTCTGCCAGCCCTCTATGTCCTAATGCACAATGATTGTGCGCAATGATTGCGCTACACTCCTTTGGCCAGCCCTCTCTGGCCTGATACACAATGATTGTGCATTACTCGTTCTTCCAGCCCTCTATGTCCTGATGCATAATGATTGTGCAGAATGATTGCGCTGCAACGCTTAAAGCCACCGACCCAACCGGCCTAATGCATCATAAATGATGCAAAACTGGCTCCAAAGGAAGCTTTAATGAAGCCTAAATCTCGAGCCATGGTGCATATTTTGCATGCGCCATGATAAATACTCGGTATGTTACATTATTCACTCCTTTAAAGAATTTCGTTCCCGAAATTCAAAACAAAACTATTGTGGACGATCTCTTCGGTCTGGATTTCCTGAGAAAATGTCTCATACCAGATGCTCAGAATTACAGGTTTCTTTAAGTTATCGTTAACAACAATTTATACCTTATGATCAATCGTCCCATACCGCCTGCCCATGAATCCAAAAGTGCCCACAACAATACCAAGAATCACAATTAGCCAGTGCCAAGAGGATATCTCGACCAGGTATCCTAGATAGCATTCAACCAGGAATCCCTAAGGTTTACAAGTTAAAATGTGTCATCGAAATGACAAGATCTTAACACATACTGTATGGAACAGTATCCAGTTGCCCACCGTCCCTTACGGTCATCCAGGTTGTCACTCGTATGTGGGATGCTAGCCGGGCCCGACAACGCACACCCTTGCCCAGTTGCCAACGTGTGGGGATGATTAGTCCCATTGTCTACCCATCTTCCCAGACGGTCTTCCGGATATCCACTCGTAAGTGGGGTGCCATTTAGGCCATCCAAACTCACAATACTCATCCAATCTCAACTCGAATTGCAAAGTAACTGGCAGTTTCAGTCACAAATTCTTTCCGCACAAAAGTTGGCCTACTCTCCAAGTTTATATTTTCCTTTGTAGGAAAATGCTCGCTGACAAGTCCATTCCGCACAGTACCTAGAGTTATATCGGAACTTTCTCTGATACCAACTGCCGGACTGGAAAATTACGCTTTTGGCGCGTCGCCCCGCAGGACGTAATCTCCCCCGGTGCGTCGTGATGAAGCTACGGTCCGGGCTTCAAAGATAGGAAAATGCACGTTCAAACAGGAAAACGACATTTTGAGGCCCTAAACGATGGAATTTGGCTAAATTCTTGTGACCATGTGGATTCATAGATCAAGATGTCTTGATCTTTAGGCTGTTTCCCATCAAAATGGACTCCTTTTGATCTAAATTACGACACTCGAGTTTTTAGCCTCCAGATAGGCTATAACTTGCTCTTTGTAGCTTGATAGAAAGTATGAGCATCCACTTGCTGGCATGCAACTAAGCCTCATCAAGCTTGACCACAATCATCTCTTGCATCGAGATACCGAGCTTAGATGATATGAGGGGCCAATCTGCCGCAATCATCTCCCAATTAGATGATATGAGCGACACCGTGCTGGTACGGCAATGCTGCAACATATTGTGTCTTCCTACACATCCTTCCCTACTCTAAAGGGATCAAACACAGACCTTAGTTCGTCCATGAAGGGACAGAAAGTTAAATCAACTCGTTTGCAAGGTTGTGGCCTAGCAAAAATGGTAATGACCTAGTCTGCATAGGCCGTTCCGTCATGATGCACAATGATTATGCATCATCGGGTATGCGACATGGCATAATGATGCCTAAGCATCAAATGCCCTCTTCGCAAGGCTAGGAAACTATAAATGAGCCTCAGGCATCATTTATACACTTCCGGCTAAGATATGAAGCTTACTTGGTACATAGTCAGCATATGCACCTTCAACTCACCACCCCTCCCTATATATGTCTTATTGACATTTCTACAACTTATAAAAGGGGAGGAGATTGACATGCTTGCTTCACTATTCATCGCAATGATTGCTTCACTATTCATCGCAATGATTGTGATCATTCGCAATGATTGCTTTACTTCGCAATGATTGTGTTCATTCGCAGAACATACCACCCCCCCCCCTATATATGTCTTATTGACATTTCTACAAGTATGGAAATGAGACCATATTGACATGCATGCTTCACTATTCATCGCAATGATTACGCACAATGATTGCGCAACACTCCTTTAGGCTTCCCTCTCTGTCCTGATGCACAATGACTGTGCATTACTCGTTGTGCCAGCCCTCTATGTCCTGATGCACAATTATTGCGCAACACTCCTTTGGCCAGCCCTCTCTGGACTGATACACAATGATTGTGCATTACTCGTTCTGCCGTCCCTTTATGTCCTAATGCATAATGATTGTGCGCAATGATTGCGCTGCAAAGTTTAAAGCCACCGACCCAACTGGCCTAATGCATCATAAATAATGCAACACTGGATCCAAAGGAAGCTTTAATGAAGCCTCAATCTCGAGCCATGTCGCATCTTTTTCATGCGCCATGATAAATACACGGTGTGTTACATTATTCACTCCTTTAAAGAATTTCGTCCCCGAAATTCAAAACAAAACTATTGTGGACAATCTCTTCGGTCTGGATTTCCTGAGAAAAAGTCTCATACCAGATGCTCAGAAATCACGGGTTTCTTCAAGTTATCGTGAACAACAATTTAGACCTTTTGAGCAATCGTTCCATACCGCCTGCCCATGAATCCAAAAGTGCCCACAACAATACCAAGAATCACAATTGGCTAGTGCCAAGAGGATATCTCAACCAGGTATCCTAGATAGCATCCACCCATGAATCCCTAAGGTTTACAAGTTGAAAGGTGTCATCGAAATGACAAGAGCTTAGCACAGTACTGGGTGGAACAGTATCCAGTTTCCCACCGTCCCTTACGGTCATCCAGGTTGTCACTCGTAAGTGGGATGCTAGCCGGGCCTGACAACGCAGACCCTCGGCCAGTTGCCAACATGTGGGGATGATTAGTCCCATTGTCTACCCACCGTCCCAGACGGTCTTCCGGATATCCACTCGTAAGTGGGGTGCCACTTAGGCCATGCAAACTCACAATACTCATCCAATCTCAACTCGAATTGCAAAGTAACTGGCAGTTCTAGTCACAAATTCTTTCCGCACAAAAGTTGGCCTACACTCCAAATTTATATTTTCCTTTGTAGGAAAATGCTCGCTTACAAGTCCATTCCGCACAATACCTAGAGTTATATCGGAACTTGCTCTGACACCAACTGCCGGAATGGAAAATTACGCTTTTGGCGCATCGCTCCGCAGGACGTAATCTCCTCCGGTGCGTCGTGATGAAGCTACGGTCCGGGATTCAAAGATAGGCAAATGCACGTTCATTCGCCTTTTCAAGCATGCTCGTGGAGCATGATGCAGCTAACTTAGCTTCCACACCGTTCCCACTCACCCTTGACCTGCGAAGGGTTTATTAAGTAAACCGAAAGCTTTCTTAAAACAGGAAAAACGACCTTTTGAGGCCCTAAACGATGGAATTTGGCTAAATTCTGGTGACCATGTAGATCCGTAGATCAACATGTCTTTATCTTTGGGTCGTTTCCCGTCAAAATGGACTCCTCTTGATCTAAATTACGACACTCGATTTTTAGCCTCCAGATAGGCTATAGCTTGATGGAAAGTATGAGCATCCACTTGACGGCATGCAACTAAGCCTCATCATCAAGCTTGACCACAACCATATCTTGCATCGAGCTACCGATCTTAGATGATATGAGGGGCCAATCTGCCGAAATCATCTCGCAATTAGATGATATGAGCGACATTGTGCTGGAACGGCAATGTTACAACTCATTGCGGCTGCCTACACATCCTTCTCTATTCTAAAGGTATCAAACACAGACCGTAGTTCATCCATGAAGGGACATCAAGTCAAACCAACTCGTTTGCAAGGTTGTGGCCTAGCAAAAATGGTAATGACCTAGTCTGCATAGGTCGTTCCGTCATGATGCACAATGATTATGCATCATCAGAACTGTGACATGGCATAGTGATGCCTAAGCATCAAATGCCCTCTTCGCAAGGCTAGGCAACTATAAATGATCCTTAGGCATCATTTATACACTTCCGGCTAAGTTATGAAGCTTACTTGGTACATTGTCAGCATATGCACCTTCAACTCCCCACCCCTCCCTATATATGTCTTATTGACATTTCTACAACTTATAAAAGGGGAGGAGATTGACATGCTTGCTTCACTATTCATTGCAATGATTGCTTTACTTCGCAATGATTGTGTTCATTCGCAATGATTGCTTTACTTCGCAATGATTGCTTTACTTCGCAATGATTGTGATCATTCGCAATGATTGTGATCATTCGCAATGATTGCTTTACTTCGCAATGATTGTGATCATTCGCAACCCACCACCCCTCCTTATATATGTCTTATTTACATTTCTACAAGTATGGAAATGAGACCATATTGACATGCATGCTTCACTATTCATCGCAATAATTTACGCACAATGATTGCGCAACACTCCTTTAGGCTTCCCTCTCTGTCCTGATGCACAATGACTGTGCATTGCTCGTTCTGCCAGCCCTCTATGTCCTGATGCACAATTATTGTGCACAATGATTGCGCAACACTCCTTTGGCCAGCCCTCTCTGGCCTGATATACAATGATTGTGCATTACTCGTTCTGCCATCCCTCTATGTCCTGATGCATAATGATTGTGCGCAATGATTGCGCTGCAACGCTTAAATCCACCGACCCAACTGGCCTAATGCATCATAAATGATGCAACACTGGCTCCAAAGGAAGCTTTAATGAAGCCTCAATCTCGATCCATGGTGCATCTTTTGCATGCGCCATGATAAATACACGGTGTATTACATTATTCACTCCTTTAAAGAATTTCATCCCCGAAATTCAAAACTAACCTATTGTGGACAATCTATTCGGTCTGGATTTCCAGAGAAAAAGTCACATACCAGATACTTAGAAATCACGGGTTTCTTCAATTTATCGTGAACAACAATTTAGACCTTCTGAGCAATCGTCCCATACCGCCTGCCCATGAATCTAAAAGTGCCCACAACAATACCAAGAATCTCAATTGGCCAGTGCCAAGAGGATATCTCGACCAGGTATCCTAGATAGCATCCACCCAGGAATCCCCAAGGTTTACAAGTTGAAAGGTGTCATCGAAATGACAAGATCTTAGCACAGTTTTGTGTGGAACAGTATCCAGTTTCCCACCATCCCTTGTGGTCATCCAGGTTGCCACTCGTAAGTGGGATGCTAGCCGGGCCTGACAACGCACACCCTTTGCCAGTTGCCAACGTGTGGGGATGATCAGTCCCATTGTCTACCCACCGTCCCAGACGGTCTTCCGGATATCAACTTGTAAGTGGGGTGCCACTTAGGCCAGGCAAACTCACAATACTCATCCAATCTCAACTCGAATTGCAAAGTAACTGGCAGTTCCAGTCACAAATTCTTTCCGCACAAAAGTTGGCCTACTCTCCAACTTTATATTTTCCTTTGTAGGAAAATGCTCGCTGACAATTCCATTCCGCACAGTACCTAGAGGTTTATCGGAACTTTCTCTGATAACAACTGTGATGGACCGGAAAATTACGCTTTTGGTGCGTCGCCCCGCAGGACGTAATCTCCCCCGATGCGTCGTGATGAAGCTACGGTCCGGGCTTCAAAGATACGCAAATGCACGTTCATTCGCCTTTGCAAGCATGCTCGTGGAGCATGATGCAGCTAACTTAGCTTCCACACCGTTCCCACTCACCCTTGATCTGTGAAGGGTTTATTAAGTAAACCGAAAGCTTTCTTAAAACAGGAAAAACGACCTTTTGAGGCCCTAAACTATGGAATTTGGGTAAATTCTGGTGACCTTGTGGATATATAGATCAACATGTCTTGATCTTTGGGTCGTTTCCCATTAAAATGGACTCCTCTTGATCTAAATTACGACACTCGGATTTTTAGCCTCCAGATAGGCTATAGCTTGCTCTTTGTAGCTTGATAGAAAGTATGAGCATCCACTTGCTGGCATGCAACTAAGCCTCATCAATCTTGACCACAATCATCTCTTGCATCGATCTACCGAGCTTAGATGATATGAGGGGACAATCTACCGCAATCATCTCGCAATTAGATGATATGAGCGACACCGTGCTAGACCGGCAATGCTGCAACTCATTGCGGCTACCTACACATCCTTCCCTACTCTAAAGGGATTAAACACAGACCGTAGTTCATCCATGAAGGGACAGCAAGTCAAACCAACTCGTTTGCAAGGTTGTGGCCTAGCAAAAATGGTAATGACCTAGTCTGCATAGGCCGTTCCATCTTGATGCACAATGATTATGCATCATCGGGTCTGCGACATGGCATAGAGATGCCTAAGCATCAAATGCCCTCTTCGCAAGGCTAGGCAACTATAAATGAGCCTTAGGCATCATTTATACACTTCCGTCTAAGCTATGAAGCTTACTTGGTACATAGTCAGCATATGCACCTTCAACTCACCACCCCTCCCTATATATGTCTTATTGAAATTTCTACAACTTATAAAAGGGGAGGAGATTGACATGCTTGCTTCACTATTCATCGCAATGATTGCTTTACTTCGCAATGATTGCTTTACTTCGCAATGATTGTGATCATTCGCAATGATTGCTTTACTTCGCAATGATTGTGTTCATTCGCAGAACACACCACCCCTCCCTATATATGTCTTATTGACATTTCTACAAGTATGGAAATGGGACCATATTGACATGCATGCTTCACTATTCATCGCAATGATTACGCACAATGATTGCGCAACACTCCTTTAGGATTCCCTCTCTGTCTTGATACGCAATGACTGTGCATTACTCGTTCTGCCAGCCCTCTCTGGCCTGATACACAATGATTGTACATTACTCGTTATGCCAGCCCTCTATGTCATGATGCATAATGATTGCGCTGCAACGTTTAAAGCCACCGACCCAACCAGCCTAATGCATCTTTTGCTTCACTATTCATCGCAATAATTTACGCACAATGATTGCGCAACACTCCTTTAGGCTTCCCTCTCTGTCCTGATGCACAATGACTGTGCATTGCTCGTTCTGCCAGCCCTCTATGTCCTGATGCACAATTATTGTGCACAATGATTGCGCAACACTCCTTTGGCCAGCCCTCTCTGGCCTGATATACAATGATTGTGCATTACTCGTTCTGCCATCCCTCTATGTCCTGATGCATAATGATTGTGCGCAATGATTGCGCTGCAACGCTTAAATCCACCGACCCAACTGGCCTAATGCATCATAAATGATGCAACACTGGCTCCAAAGGAAGCTTTAATGAAGCCTCAATCTCGAGCCATGGTGCATCTTTTGCATGCGCCATGATAAATACACGGTGTATTACATTATTCACTCCTTTAAAGAATTTCATCCCCGAAATTCAAAACAAAACTATTGTGGACAATCTATTCGGTCTGGATTTCCAGAGAAAAAGTCACATACCAGATACTTAGAAATCACGGGTTTCTTCAATTTATCGTGAACAACAATTTAGACCTTCTGAGCAATCGTCCCATACCGCCTGCCCATGAATCTAAAAGTGCCCACAACAATACCAAGAATCTCAATTGGCCAGTGCCAAGAGGATATCTCGACCAGGTATCCTAGATAGCATCCACCCAGGAATCCCCAAGGTTTACAAGTTGAAAGGTGTCATCGAAATGACAAGATCTTAGCACAGTTTTGTGTGGAACAGTATCCAGTTTCCCACCATCCCTTGTGGTCATCCAGGTTGCCACTCGTAAGTGGGATGCTAGCCGGGCCTGACAACGCACACCCTTTGCCAGTTGCCAACGTGTGGGGATGATCAGTCCCATTGTCTACCCACCGTCCCAGACGGTCTTCCGGATATCAACTTGTAAGTGGGGTGCCACTTAGGCCAGGCAAACTCACAATACTCATCCAATCTCAACTCGAATTGCAAAGTAACTGGCAGTTCCAGTCACAAATTCTTTCCGCACAAAAGTTGGCCTACTCTCCAACTTTATATTTTCCTTTGTAGGAAAATGCTCGCTGACAATTCCATTCCGCACAGTACCTAGAGGTTTATCGGAACTTTCTCTGATAACAACTGTGATGGACCGGAAAATTACGCTTTTGGTGCGTCGCCCCGCAGGACGTAATCTCCCCCGATGCGTCGTGATGAAGCTACGGTCCGGGCTTCAAAGATACGCAAATGCACGTTCATTCGCCTTTGCAAGCATGCTCGTGGAGCATGATGCAGCTAACTTAGCTTCCACACCGTTCCCACTCACCCTTGATCTGTGAAGGGTTTACTAAGTAAACCGAAAGCTTTCTTAAAACAGGAAAAACGACCTTTTGAGGCCCTAAACTATGGAATTTGGGTAAATTCTGGTGACCTTGTGGATATATAGATCAACATGTCTTGATCTTTGGGTCGTTTCCCATTAAAATGGACTCCTCTTGATCTAAATTACGACACTCGGATTTTTAGCCTCCAGATAGGCTATAGCTTGCTCTTTGTAGCTTGATAGAAAGTATGAGCATCCACTTGCTGGCATGCAACTAAGCCTCATCAATCTTGACCACAATCATCTCTTGCATCGATCTACCGAGCTTAGATGATATGAGGGGACAATCTACCGCAATCATCTCGCAATTAGATGATATGAGCGACACCGTGCTAGACCGGCAATGCTGCAACTCATTGCGGCTACCTACACATCCTTCCCTACTCTAAAGGGATTAAACACAGACCGTAGTTCATCCATGAAGGGACAGCAAGTCAAACCAACTCGTTTGCAAGGTTGTGGCCTAGCAAAAATGGTAATGACCTAGTCTGCATAGGCCGTTCCATCTTGATGCACAATGATTATGCATCATCGGGTCTGCGACATGGCATAGAGATGCCTAAGCATCAAATGCCCTCTTCGCAAGGCTAGGCAACTATAAATGAGCCTTAGGCATCATTTATACACTTCCGTCTAAGCTATGAAGCTTACTTGGTACATAGTCAGCATATGCACCTTCAACTCACCACCCCTCCCTATATATGTCTTATTGAAATTTCTACAACTTATAAAAGGGGAGGAGATTGACATGCTTGCTTCACTATTCATCGCAATGATTGCTTTACTTCGCAATGATTGCTTTACTTCGCAATGATTGTGATCATTCGCAATGATTGCTTTACTTCGCAATGATTGTGTTCATTCGCAGAACACACCACCCCTCCCTATATATGTCTTATTGACATTTCTACAAGTATGGAAATGGGACCATATTGACATGCATGCTTCACTATTCATCGCAATGATTACGCACAATGATTGCGCAACACTCCTTTAGGATTCCCTCTCTGTCTTGATACGCAATGACTGTGCATTACTCGTTCTGCCAGCCCTCTCTGGCCTGATACACAATGATTGTACATTACTCGTTATGCCAGACCTCTATGTCATGATGCATAATGATTGCGCTGCAACGTTTAAAGCCACCGACCCAACCAGCCTAATGCATCATAAATGATGCAACACTTGCTCCAAAGGAAGCTTTAATGAAGCCTCAATCTCGAGCCATGGTGCATCTTTTGCATGCGCCATGATAAATACTCGGTGTGTTACATTATTCACTCCTTTAAAGAATTTCGTTCCCGAAATTCAAAACAAAACTATTGTGGACAATCTCTTCGGTCTGGATTTCCTGAGAAAAAGTCCCATACCAGATGCTCAGAAATCACAGGTTTCTTTAAGTTATCGTGAACAACAATTTAGACCTTCTGATCAATCAACCCATACCGCCTGCCCATGAATCCAAAAGTGCCCACAACAATACCAAGAATCACAATTGGCCAGTGCCAAGAGGATATCTCGACCAGGTATCCTAGATAGCATCCACCCAGGAATCCCTAAGGTTTACAAGTTGAAAGGTGTCATCGAAATGAAAAGATCTTAACACAGTACTGTGTGGAACAGTATCCAGTTTCCCACCCTCCTTTACGGTCATCCAGGTTGTCACTCGTAAGTGGGATGCTAGCCGGGCCTGAAAACGCACACCCTAGGCCAGTTGCCAACGTGTGGGTATGATTAGTCCCATTGTCTACCCACCGTCCCAGACGGTCTTCCGGATATCCACTCGTAAGTGGGGTGCCACTTAGGCCATGCAAACTCACAATACTCATCCAATCTCAACTCGAATTGCAAAGTAACTGGCAGTTCTAGTCACAAATTCTTTCCGCACAAAAGTTGGCCTACACTCCAAATTTATATTTTCCTTTGTAGGAAAATGCTCGCTTACAAGTCCATTCCGCACAATACCTAGAGTTATATCGGAACTTGCTCTGACACCAACTGCCGGAATGGAAAATTACGCTTTTGGCGCATCGCTCCGCAGGACGTAATCTCCTCCGGTGCGTCGTGATGAAGCTACGGTCCGGGATTCAAAGATAGGCAAATGCACGTTCATTCGCCTTTTCAAGCATGCTCGTGGAGCATGATGCAGCTAACTTAGCTTCCACACCGTTCCCACTCACCCTTGACCTGCGAAGGGTTTATTAAGTAAACCGAAAGCTTTCTTAAAACAGGAAAAACGACCTTTTGAGGCCCTAAACGATGGAATTTGGCTAAATTCTGGTGACCATGTAGATCCGTAGATCAACATGTCTTGATCTTTGGGACGTTTCCCATCAAAATGGACTCCTCTTGATCTAAATTATGACACTGGAGTTTTTAGCCTCCAGATAAGTTATACCTTGCTCTTTGTAGCTTGATAGAAAGTATGAGCCTCCAATTGATGGCATGCAACTAAGCCTCATCAAGCTTGACTACAATCATCTCTTGCATCGAGCTACCGAGCTTAGATGATATGAGGGCCAATATGCCGCAATCATCTCGCAATTAGATGATATGAGCGACACCGTGCTGGACCGGCAATGCTGCAACTCATTGCGGATTCCTACACATCCTTACCTACTCTAAAGGGATCAAAAACAGACCGTAGTTCATCCATGAATGGACAGTAAGTCAAACCAACTCGTTTGCAAGGTTGCGGCCTAGCAAAAATGGTAATGACCTAGTCTGCATAGGCCGTTCCGTCATGATGCACAATGATTATGCATCATCGTGTATGAGACATGGCATAGTGATGCCTAAGCATCAAATGCCCTCTTCGCAAGGCTAGGAAACTATAAATGAGCCTTAGGCATCATTTATACACTTCCGGCTAAGCTATGAAGCTTACATGGTACATAGTCAGCATATGCACCTTCAACTCACCACCCCTCCCTACTTATGTCTTATTGACATTTCTACAACTTATAAAAGGGGAGGAGATTGACATGCTTGCTTCACTATTCATCGCAATGAATGCTTTACTTCGCAATGATTGTGTTCATTCGCAATGATTGCTTTACTTCGCAATGATTGTGTTCATTCGCAGCACACCACCCCTCCCTATATATGTCTTATTGACATTTCTACAAGTATGGAAATGGTACCATAATTGACATGCATGCTTCACTATTCATCGCAATGATTACGCACGATGATTGCGCAACACTCCTTTAGGCTTCCCTCTCTGTCCTGATGCACAATGACTGTGCATTACTCGTTCTGCCAACCCTCTATGTCCTAATGCACAATGATTGTGCGCAATGATTGCGCAACACTCCTTTGGCCAGCCCTCTCTGGCCTGATACACAATGATTGTGCATTACTCATTCTTCCAGCCTATATGTCCTGATGCATAATGATTGCGGTGCAACGTTTAAAGACACCGACCCAACCGACCTAATGCATCATAAATGATGCAACACTGGCTCCAAAGGAAGCTTTAATGAAGCCTCAATCTCGAGCCATGGTGCATCTTTTGCATGCTCCATGATAAATTTTCGGTGTGTTACATTATTCACTCCTTTAAAGAATTTCGTTCCCGAAATTCAAAACAAAACTATTGTGGACAATCTCTTCGGTCTGGATTTCCTGAGAAAAAGTCCCATACCAGATGCTCAGAAATCACAGGTTTCTTTAATTTATCGTGAACAATAATTTAGACCTTCTGATCAATCGTCCCATACCGCCTGCCCATGAATCCAAAAGTGCCCACAACAATACCAAGAATCACAATTGGCCAGTGCCAAGAGGATATCTCGACCAAGTATCCTTGATAGCATTCACCCAGGAATCCCTAAGATTAACAAGTTGAAATGTGTCATCGAAATGACAAGATCTTAACACAGTACAGTATGGAACAGTATCCAGTTGCCCACCGTCCCTTACGGTCATCCAGGTTGTCACTCGTATGTGGGATGCTAGCCGGGCCTGACAACGCACACCCTTGGCCAGTTGCCAACGTGTGGGGATGATTAGTCCCATTGTCTACCCACCGTCCCATACAGTCTTCCAGATATCCACTCGTAAGTGGGGTGCAACTTAGGCCATCCAAACTCATAATACTCATCCAATCTCAACTCGAATTGCAAAGTAACTGGCAGTTCCAGTCACAAATTCTTTCCGCACAAAAGTTGGCCTACTCTCCAACTTTATATTTTCCTTTGTAGGAAAATGCTCGCTGACAAGTCCATTCCGCACACTACCTAGAGTTATATCGGAACTTTCTCTGATACCAACTGCCGGACTGGAAAATTACGCTTTTGGCGCGTCGTCCCGCAGGACGTAATCTCCCCCGGTGCGTCGTGATGAAGCTACGGTCCGGGCTTCAAAGATAGGCAAATGCACGTTCATTTTCCTTTGCAAGAATTCTCGTGGAGCATGATGCATCTAACTTAGCTTCCACACCTTTCCCACTCACCCTTGATCTGCGAAGGGTTTATTAAGTAAACCGAAAGCTTTCTTAAAACAGGAAAAACGACCTTTTGAGGCCCTAAACGATGGAATTTGGCTAAATTCTGGTGTCCATGTAGATCCATAGATCAACATGTCTTGATCTTTGGGCCGTTTCCCATCAAATGGACTCCTATTGATCTAAATTACGACACTCGAGTTTTTAGCCTCCAGATAAGCTATAGCTTGCTCTTTGTAGCTTGATAGAAAGTATGAGAATCCACTTGCTGACATGCAAGTAAGCCTCATCAAGCTTGACCACAATCATCTCTTACATCGATCTACCGAGATTATATGATATGAGGGGCCAATATGCCGCAATCATCTCGCAATTAGATGATATGAGCGACACCATGCTGGACCGGCAATGCTGCAACTCATTGCGGCTGCCTACACATCCTTCCCTACTCTAAAGGGATCAAACACAGACCGTAGTTCATCCATGAATGGACAGTAATTCAAACCAACTCGTTTGCAAGTATGTGGCCTAGCAAAAATGGTAATGACCTAGTCTGCATAGGCCGTTCTGTCATGATGCACAATGATTATGCATCATCGGGTATGCGACATGGCATAGTGATGCTTAAGCATCAAATGCCCTCTTCGCAAGGCTAGGCAACTATAAATTAGCCTTAGGCATCATTTATACACTTCCGGCTAAACTATGAAGCTTACTTTGTACATAGTCAGCATATGCACCTTCAACTCACCACCCCTCCCTATATATGTCTTATTGACATTTCTACAACTTATAAAAGGGGAGGAGATTGACATGCTTGCTTCACTATTCATCGCAATGAATGCTTTACTTCGCAATGATTGCTTTACTTCGCAATGATTGTGATCATTCGCAATGATTGCTTTACTTCGCAATGATTGTGTTCATTCGCAACACATCACCCCTCCCTATATATGTCTTATTGACATTTCTATAAGTATGGAAATGGGACCATATTGACATGCATGCTTCACTATTCATCGCAATGATTACGCAGAATGATTGCGCAACACTCCTTTAGGCTTCCCTCTCTGTCCTGATGCACAATGACTGTGCATTACTCGTTCTTCCAGCCCTCTATGTCCTGATGCACAATGATTGTGCGTAATGATTGCGCAACACTCCTTTGGCCATCCCTATTTGGCCGGATACACAGTGATTGTGCATTACTCGTTCTTCCAGCTCTCTATGTCCTGATGCATAATGATTGTGCGGAATGATTGCGGTGCAACGCTTAAAGCCACCGACCCAACTGGCCTAATGCATCATAAATGATGCAACACTGGCTCCAAAGGAAGCTTTAATGAAGCCTCAATCTTGAGTCATGGCGCATCTTTTGCATGCGCCATGATAAATACACGGTGTGTTACATTTTTCACTCCTTGTGGACAATCTCTTCGGTCTAGATTTCCTGAGAAAAAGTCACATACCAGATACTCAGAAATCACGGGTTTCTTCAAGTTATCGTGAACAACAATTTAGACCTTCTGCGCAATCGTCCCATACCGCCTGCCCATGAATCCAAAAGTGCCCACAACATTACCACGAATCACAATTGGCCAGTTCCAAGAGGATATCTCGACCAGGTATCCTAGATAGCATCCACCCAGGAATCCCTAAGGTTTACAAGTTGAAAGGTTTCATCGAAATGACAAGATCTTAGCACAGTACTGGGTGGAACAGTATCCAGTTGCCCACCGTCCCTTACGGTCATCCAGGTTGTCACCCGTAAGTGGGATGCTAGCCGGGCCTGACAACGCACACCCTTAGCCAGTTACCAACATGTGGGGATGATTAGTCCCATTGTCTACCCACCGTCCCAGACGGTCTTCCGGATATCTACTCTTAGGTGGGGTGCCACTTAGGCCATGCAAACTCACAATACTCATCCAATCTCAACTCGAATTGCAAAGTAACTGGCAGTTCCAGTCACAAATTCTTTCCGCACAAAAGTTGGCCTACTCTCCAACTTTATATTTTCCTTTGTAGGAAAATGCTCGCTGACAAGTCCATTCCGCACAGTACCTATAGTTATATCGGAACTTTCTCTGATACCAACTGCCGGACTTGAAAATTAAGCTTTTGGCGCGTCGCCCCGCAGGACGTAATCTCCCCCGGTGCGTCGTGATGAAGCAACGGTCCGGGCTTCAAAGATAGGCAAATGCACGTTCATTCGCTTTTACAAGAATGCTCGTGGATCATGATGCATATAACTTAGCTTCCGTTCCCACTCACCCTTGATCTGCGAAGGGTTTATTAAGTAAACCGAAAGCTTTCTTAAAACAGGAAAAACGACCTTTTAAGGCCCTAAACGATGGAATTTGGCTAAATTCTGGTGACCATGTGTATCTTTAGATCAACATGTCTTGATCTTTGGGTTGTTTCCCATAGAAATGGACTCCTCTTGATCTAAATTACGACACTCGAGTTTTTAGCCTCCAGATAGGCTATAGCTTGCTCTTTGTAGCTTGATAGAAAGTATGAGCATCCACTTGCTGGCACGCAACTAAGCCTCATCAAGATTGACCACAATCATCTCTTGCATCGAGCTACCGAGCTTATATGATATGAGGGGCCAATCTGCCGCAATCATCTCGCAATTAGATGATATGAGCGACACCGTGCTGGACCGGCAATGCTGCAACTCATTGCGGCTGCCTACACATCCTTCCCTACTCTAAAGGGATCAAACACAGACCGTAGTTCATCCATGAATGGAAAGTAAGTCAAACCAACTCGTTTGCAAGGTTGTGGCCTAGCAAAAATGGTAATGACCTAGTCTGCATAGGCCGGTCGGTTATGATGCACAATGATTATGCATCATCGGGTATGCGACATGGCATAGTGATGCCTAAGCATCAAATGCCCTCTTCGCAAGGCTAGGCAACTATAAATGATCCTTAGGCATCATTTATACACTTCCGGATAAACTATGAATCTTACTTCGTACATAGTCAGCATATTCACCTTCAACTCAACACCCCTACCTATATATGTCTTATTGACATTTCTACAACTTATAAAAGGGGAGGAGATTAACATGCTTTCTTCACTATTCATCGCAATGAATGCTTTACTTCGCAAAGATTGTGTTCATTCGCAATGATTGCTTTACTTCGCAATGATTGCTTACTTCGCAATGATTGTGATCATTCGCAATGATTGCTTTACTTCGCAATGATTGTGTTCAATCGCAACACACCACCCCTCTCTAGATATGTCTTATTGACATTTCTACAAGTATGGAAATGGGACCATATTGACATGCATACTTCACTATTCATCGCAATGATTACGCACAATGATTGCGCAACACTCCTTTAGGCTTCCCTCTCTGTCCTGATGCACAATGACTGTGCATTACTCGTTCTGCCAGCCCTGATGCACAATGATTGTGCGCAATGATTGCGCAACACTCCTTTGGCCAGCCCTCTTTGGCCGGATACACAATGATTGTGCATTACTCGTTCTTCCAGCTCTCTATGTCCTGATGCATAATGATTGTGCGGAATGATTCCGCTGAAACGCTTAAAGCCACAGACCCAACTGGCTTAATGCATCATAAATGATGCAACACTGGCTCCAAAGGAAGCTTTAATGAAGCCTCAATCTTGAGTCATGGCGCATCTTTGCATGCGCCATGATAAATACACGTGTTACATTATTCACTCCTTTAAATAATTTCGTCCCCGAAATTCAAAACAAAACTATTGTGGACAGTCTCTTCGGTCTGGATTTCCTGAGAAAAAGTCACATACCAGATACTCAGAAATCACGGGTTTCTTCAAGTTATCTTGAACAACAATGTAGACCTTCTGCGCAATCGTCCCATACCGCCTGCCCATGAATCTTAAAGTGCCCACAACATTACCACGAATCACAATTGGCCAGTTCCAAGAGGATATCTCGACCAGGTATCCTAGATAGCATCCACCCAGGAATCCCTAATGTTTACAAGTTGAAAGGTGTCATCGAAATGACAAGATCTTAGCACAGTACTGGGTGGAACAGTATCTAGTTGCCCACCGTCCCTTACGGTCATCCAGGTTGTCACTCGTAAGTGGGATGCTAGCCGGGCCTGACAACGCACACCCTCGGCCAGTTGCCAACATGTGGGGATGATTAGTCCCATTGTCTACCCACCGTCCCAGACGGTCTTCCGGATATCCACTCTTAGGTGGGGTGCCACTTAGGCCAGGCAAACTCACAATACTCATCCAATCTCAACTCGAATTGCAAAGTAACTGGCAGTTCCAGTCACAAATTCTTTCCGCACAAAAGTTGGCCTACTCTCCAACTTTATATTTTCCTTTGTAGGAAAATGCTCGCTGACAAGTCCATTCCGCACAATACCTAGAGTTATATCGGAACTTTCTCTGATACCAACTGCCGGACTGGAAAATTACGCTTTTGGCGCGTCGCCCCGCAGGACGTAATCTCCCCCGGTGAGTCGTGATGAAGCTACGGTCCGGGATTCAAAGATAGGCAAATGCACGTTCATTCGCCTTTGCAAGCATGCTCGTGGAGCATGATGCATCTAACTTAGCTTCCGTTCCCACTCACCCTTGATCTGCGAAGGGTTTATTAAGTAAACCGAAAGCTTTCTTAAAACAGGAAAAACGACCTTTTGAGGCCCTAAACGATGGAATTTGGCTAAATTCTGGTGACCATGTGGATCTTGAGATCAACATGTCTTGATCTTTTGGTTGTTTCCCATAGAAATTGACTCCTCTTGATCTAAATTACGACACTCGAGTTTTTAGCCTCCAGATAGGCTATAAAACTAGCTTGATAGAAAGTATGAGCATCCACTTGCTGGCATGCAACTAAGCCTCATCAAGCTTGACAAAAATCATCTCTTGCATCGAGTTACCGAGCTTAGATGATATGAGGGTCCAATCTGCCGCAATCATCTCGCAATTAGATGATATGAGCGACACCGTGCTAGACCGGCAATGCTGCAACTCATTGCGGCTGCCTACACATCCTTCCCTACTCTAAAGGGATCAAACACAAACCGTAGTTCATCCATGAAGGGACATCAAGTCAAACCAAATCGTTTGCAAGGTTTTGGACCAGCTAAAATAGAAATGACCTGGTCTGCATAGTCTGTTCCGTCATGATGCACAATGATTATGCATCATCGGGTCTGCGACATGGCATAGTGATGCCTAAGCATCAAATGCCCTCTTCGTAAGGATAGGCAACTATAAATGAGCCTTAGGCATCATTTATACATTTCTGGATAAGTTATGAAGCTTACTTGGTACATAGTCAGCATATGCACCTTCAACTCACCACTATATATATGTCTTATTAACATTTCTACAACTTATAAAAGGGGAGGATATTGACATGCTTGCTTCACTATTCATCACAATGATTGCTTTACTTCGCAATGATTGTGATCATTCGCAATGATTGCTTTACTTCGCAATGATTGTGTTCATTCGCAACACACCACCCCTCCCTATATGTGTCTTATTGACATTTCTACAAGTATGGAAATGGGACCATATTGACATGCATGCTTCACTATTCATCGCAATGATTACGCACAATGATTGCGCAACACTCCTTTAGGCTTCCCTCTCTGTCATGATGCACAATGACTGTGCATTACTCGTTCTTCCAGCCCTCTATGTCCTGATGCACAATGATTGTGCTCAATGATTGCGCAACACTCCTTTGGCCAGCCCTCTCTGGCCTGATACACAATGATTGTGCATTACTCGTTCTGCCTGCCCTCTATGTCCTGATGCATAATGATTGTTCGCAATGATTGTGCTGCAACGCTTAAATCCACCAACTCAACTGGCATAATGCATCATAAATGATGCAACACTGGCTCCAAAGGAAGCTTTAATGAAGCCTCAATCTCGAGCCATGGCGCATCTTTTGCATGCGCCATGATAAATACACAGTGTGTTACATTATTCACTCCTTTAAAGAATTTCGTCTCGAAATTCAAAACAAAACTATTCTGGACAATCTCTTCGGTCCGGATTTCCTGAGAAAAAGTCACATACCAGATGCTCAGAAATCACGGGTTTCTTCAAGTTATCGTGAACAACAATTTAGACCTTTTGAGCAATCGTCCCATACCGCCTTCCCATGAATCCAAAAGTGCCCAAAACAATACCAAGAATCACAATTGGCCAGTTCCAATAGGATATCTCGAACAGGTATCCTAGATAGCATCCACCCAGGAATCCCTAAGGTTTACAAGTTGAAAGGTGTCATCGAAATGACAATATCTTAGCACAGTACTGTGTGGAACAGTATCCAGTTTCCCACCGTCCCTTACGGTCATCCAGGTTGTCACTCGTAAGTGGGATGCTAGCCGGGCCTGACAACGCACACCCTTGGCCAGTTGCCAACGTGTGGGGATGATCAGTCACATTGTCTACCCATCGTCCCAGACGGTCTTCCGGATATCCACTCGTAAGTGGGGTGCTACTTAGGCCATGCAAACTCACAATACTCATCCAATCTCAACTCGAATTGCAAAGTAACTGGCAGTTCCAGTCACAAATTCTTTCCGCACAAAAGTTGGCCTACTCTCCAAATTATATTTTCTTTTGTAGGAAAATGCTCGCTAACAAGTCCATTCCGCACAGTAGCTAGAGTTATATCGGAACTTGCTCCGATACCAACTGTAACGGATCGGAAAATTACGCTTTTGGCGCGTCACCCCGAAGGACGTAATCTCCCACGGTGCGTCGTGATGAAGCTACGGTCCGGGATTCAAAGCTAGGCAAATGCACGTTCATTCGCCTTTGCAAGCATGCTCGTGGAGCATGATGCAGCTAACTTAGCTTCCACACCGTTCCCACTCACCCTTGATCTGCGAAGGGTTTATTAAGTAAACCGAAAGCTTTCTTAAAACAGGAAAAACGACCTTTTGAGTCCCTAAACGATGGAATTTGGCTAAATTCTGGTGACCATGTGGATCGATAGATCAAAATGTCTTGATCTTTGGGTTGTTTCCCATAGAAATGGACTCCTCTTGATCTAAATTACGACACTCGAGTTTTTAGCCTCCAGATAGGCTATAAAACTAGCTTGATAGAAAGTATGAGCATCCACTTGCTGGCATGCAACTAAGCCTCATCAAGCTTGACCACAATCATCTCTTTCATCGAGTTACCGAGCTTAGATGATATGAGGGTCCAATCTTCCGCAATCATCTCGTATTTAGATGATATGAGCGACACCGTGCTAGACTGGCAATGCTGCAACTCATTGCGGATGCCTACACATCCTTCCCTACTCTAAAGGGATCAAACACAAACCGTAGTTCATCCATGAAGGGACAGCAAGTCAAACCAACTCGTTTGCAAGGTTGTGGACCAGCTAAAATAGAAATGACCTAGCCTGCATAGGCAGTTCCGTCATGATGCACAATGATTATGCATCATCGGGTCTGCGACATGGCATAGTGATGCCTAAGAATCAAATTCCCTCTTCGTAAGTCTAGGCAACTATAAATGAGCCTTAGGCATCATTTATACACTTCTGGCTAAGCGATGAAGCTTACTTGGTACATAGTCAGCATATGCACCTTCAACTCACCACCCCTCCCTATATATGTCTTATTGACATTTCTACAACTTATAAAAGGGGAGGAGATTGACATGCTTGCTTCACTATTCATCGCAATGATTGCTTTACTTCGCAATGGTTGTGATCATTCGGAATGATTGTGATCATTCGCAATGATTGTGTTCATTCGCAACACACCACCCCTCCCTATATATGTCTTATTGACATTTCTACAAGTATGGAAATGGGACCATATTGACATGCATGCTTCACTATTCATCGCAATGATTACGCACAATGATTGCGCAACACTCCTTTAGGCTTCCCTCTCTGTCCTGATGCACAATGATTGTGCATTACTCGTTCTGCCAGCCCTCTATGTCCTGATGCACAATGATTGTGCGCAATGATTGCGCAACACTCCTTTGGCCAACCCTCTCTGGCCTGATACACAATGATTGTGCATTACTCGTTCTGCCAGCCCTCTATGTCCTGATGCATAATGATTGTGCGCAATGATTGCGCTGCAACGCTTAAAGCCGCCGACCCAACTGGCATAATGCATCATAAATGATGCAACACTGGCTCCAAAGGAAGCTTTAATGAAGCCTCAATCTCGAGCCATGGCGCATCTTTTGGATGCACCATGATAAATACACGGTGTGTTACATTATTCACTCCTTTAAAGAATTTCGTCCCCGAAATTCAAAACAAAACTATTGTGGACAATCTCTTCGGTCTGGATTTCCTGAGAAAAAGTCACATACCAGATGCTCATAAATCACGGGTTTCTTTAAGTTATCGTGAACGACAATTTAGACCTTCTGAGCAATCGTCCCATACCGCCTGGCCATGAATCCAAAAGTGCCCAAAACAATACCAAGAATCACAATTGGCCAGTTCCAAGAGGATATCTCGACCAGGTATCCTAGATAGCATCCACCCAGGAATCCCTAAGGTTTACAAGTTGAAAGGTGTCATCGAAATGACAAGATCTTAGCACAGTACTGTGTGGAACAGTATCCAGTTTCCCACCGTCCCTTACGGTCATCCAGGTTGTCACTCGTAAGTGGGATGCTAGCCGGGCCTGACAACGCACACCCTTGGCCAGTTGCCAACGTGTGGGGATGATCAGTCCCATTGTCTACCCATCGTCCCAGACGGTCTTCCGGATATCCACTCGTAAGTGGGGTGCCACTTAGGCCATGCAAACTCACAATACTCATCCAATCTCAACTCGAATTGAAAAGTAACTGCCAGTTCCAGTCACAAATTCTTTCCGCACAAAAGTAGGCCTACTCTCCAACTGTATATTTTCCTTTGTAGGAAAACGCTCGCTGACAAGTCCATTCCGCACAGTACCTAGAGTTATATCGGAACTTGCTATGATACCAACTGCCGGACTCGAAAATCACGCTTTTGGCGCGTCGCCCCGCAGGACGTAATCTCCCCCGGTGCGTCGTGATGAAGCTACGGTCTGGGCTTCAAAGATAGGCAAATGCACTTTCATTCGTCTTTGAAAGCATGCTCGTGGAGCATGATGCAGCTAACTTAGCTTCCACACCGTTGGCACTCACCCTTGATCTGCGAAGGGTTTATTAAGTAAACCGAATGCTTTCTTAAAACAGGAAAAACGACCTTTTGAGGCCCTAAACGATGGAATTTGGCTAAATTCTGGTGACCATGTGGATCCATAGATCACATGCCTTGATCTTTGGGCCGTTTCCCATCAAAATGGACTCCTCTTGATCTAAATTACGACACTCGAGTTTTTAGCCTCCAGATAGGCTATAGCTTGCTCTTTGTAGCTTGATAGAAAGTATGAGAATCCACTTGATAGCATGCAACTAAGCCTCATCAAGCATGACCACAATCATCTCTTGCATCGAGCTACCGAGCTTAGATTATATGAGGGGCCAATCTGCCTCAATCATCTCGCAATTAGATGATATGAGCGACACCGTGCAGGACTGGCAATGCTGCAACTCATTGCGGCTGCCTACACATCCTTCCCTACTCTAAAGGGATCAAACACATACCGTAGTTCATCCATGAAGGGACAGCAAGTCAAACCAACTCGTTTGCAAGGTTGTGGCCTAGCAAAAATGGTAATGACCTAGTCTGCATAGGCCGTTCCGTCATGATGCACAATGATTATGCATCATCGGGTATGCGACATGGCATAGTGATGCCTAAGAATCAAATGCCCTCTTCGCAAGGCTAGGAAACTATAGATGAGACTTAGGCATCATTTATACACTTCCGGCTAAGCTTTGAAGCTTACTTGGTACATAGTCAGCATATGCACCTTCAACTCACCACCCCTCCCTATATATGTCTTATTGACATTTCTACAACTTATAAAAGGGGAGGAGATTGACATGCTTGCTTCACTATTCATCGCAATTATTGCTTTACTCCGCAATGACTATGTTCATTCGCAAAGATTGCTTTACTTCGCAATGATTGTGATCATTCGCAATGATTGTGTTCATTCGCAACACACCACCCCTCCCTATATATGTCTTATTGACATTTCTACAAGTATGGAAATGGGACCATATTGACATGCATGCTTCACTATTCATCGCAATGATTACGCACAGTGATTGCGCAACACTCCTTTAGGCTTCCCTCTCTGTCCTGATGCACAATGATTGTGCATTACTCGTTTTGCCAGCCCTCTATGTCCTGATGCACAATGATTGTGCGCAATGATTCCGCAACACTCCTTTGGCCAACCCTCTCTGTCCTGATACACAATGATTGTGCATTACTCGTTCTGCCAGCCCTCTATGTCCTGATGCATAATGATTGTGCGCAATGATTGCGCTGCAACGCTTAAAGCCGCCGACCCAACTGGCATAATGCATCATAAATGATGCAACACTGGCTCCAAAGGAAGCTTTAATGAAGCCTCAATCTCGAGCCATGGCGCATCTTTTGGATGCGCCATGATAAATACACGGTGTGTTACATTATTCACTCCTTTAAAGAATTTCGTCCCCGAAGTTCAAAACAAAACTATTGTGGACAATCTCTTCGGTCTGGATTTCCTGAGAAAAAGTCACATACCAGATGCTCAAAAATCACGGGTTTCTTCAAGTTATCGTGAACAACAATTTAGACCTTCTGAGCAATCGTCCCATACCGCCTGCCCATGAATCCAAAAGTGCCCACAATAATACCAAGAATCACAATTGGCCAGTGTCAAGAGGATATCTCGACCAGGTATCCTAGATAGCATCCACCCAGGAATCCCTAAGGTTTACAAGTTGAAAGGTGTCATCGAAATGACAAGATCTTAGCACAGTACTGTGTGGAACAATATCCAGTTTCCCACCGTCCCTTACCGTCATCCAGGTTGTCACTCGTAAGTGGGATGCTAGTCGGGCCTGACAACGCACACCCTTGGCCAGTTGCCAACGTGTGGGGATGATTAGTCCCATTGTCTACCCACCGTCCCAGACGGTCTTCCGGATATCCACTCGTAAGTGGGGTGCCACTTAGGCCATGCAAACTCACAATACTCATCCAATCTCAACTCTAATTTCAAAGTAACTGGCAGTTCCAGTCACAAATTCTTTCCGCACAAAAGTTGGCCTACTCTCCAACTTTATATTTTTCTTTGTAGGAAAATGCTCGCTGACAAGTCCATTCCGCACAGTACCTAGAGTTATATCGGAACTTGCTATGATACCAACTGTGACGGATCGGAAAATTACGCTTTTGGCGCGTCGCCCCGCAGGACGTAATCTCCCCCGGTGCGTCGTGATGAAGCTACGGTCCGGGCTTCAAAGCTAGGCAAATGCACGTTCATTCGCCTTTTCAAGCATGCTCGTGGAGCATGATGCATCTAACTTAGCTTCCACACCGTTCCCACTCACCCTTGATCTGCGAAGGGTTTATTAAGTAAACCGAAAGGTTTCTTAAAACAGGAAAAACGACCTTTTGAGGCCCTAAACGATGGAATTTGGATAAATTCTGGTGACCATGTGGATCCATAGATCAACATGCCTTGATCTTTGGGCCGTTTCCCATCAAAATGGACTCCTCTTGATCTAAATTACGACACTCGAATTTTTAGCCTCCAGATAGGCTATAGCTTGCTCTTTGTAGCTTGATACAAAGTATGAGAATCCACTTGATAGCATGCAACTAAGCCTCATCAAGCATGACCACAATCATCTCTTGCATCGAGCTACCGAGCTTAGATTATATGAGGGGCCAATCTGCCGCAATCATCTCGCAATTAGATGATATGAGCGACACCGTGCTGGACCGGCAATGCTGCAACTCATTGCGGCTGCCTGCACATCCTTACCTACTCTAAAGGGATCAAAAACAGACCGTAGTTCATCCATGAATGGACAGTAAGTCAAACCAACTCGTTTGCAAGGTTGCGGCCTAACAAAAATGGCAATGACCTAGTCTGCATAGGCCGTTCCGTCATGATGCACAATGATTATGCATCATCGTGTCTGCGACATGGCATAGTGATGCCTAAGCATCAAATGCCCTCTTCGCAAGGCTAGGCAACTATAAATGAGCCTTAGGCATCATTTATACACTTCCGTCTAAGCTATGAAGCTTACTTGGTACATAGTCAGCATATGCACCTTCAACTCACCACCCCTCCCTATATATGTCTTATTGACATTTCTACAACTTATAAAAGGGGAGGAGATTGACATGCTTGCTTCACTATTCATCGCAATTATTGCTTTACTCCGCAATGACTATGTTCATTCGCAAAGATTGCTTTACTTCGCAATGATTGTGTTCATTCGCAACACACCACCCCTCCCTATATATGTCTTATGGACATTTCTACAAGTATGGAAATGGGACCATATTGACATGCATGCTTCACTATTCATCGCAATGATTACGCACAATGATTGCGCAACACTCCTTTAGGTTTCCCTCTCTGTCCTGATGCACAATGATTGTGCATTACTCGTTCTGCCAGCCCTCTATGTCCTGATGCACAATGATTTGGCGCAATGATTACGCAACACTCCTTTGGTCAACCCTCTCTGGCCTGATACACAATGATTGTGCATTACTCGTTCTGCCAGCCCTCTATGTCCTGATGCATAATGATTGTGCGCAATGATTGCGCTGCAACGCTTAAAGCCGCCGACCCAACTGGCATAATGCATCATAAATGATGCAACACTGGCTCCAAAAGAAGCTTTAATGAAGCCTCAATCTCAAGCCATGGCGCATCTTTTGGATGCACCATGATAAATACACGGTGTGTTACATTATTCACTCCTTTAAATAATTTCGTCCCCGAAATTCAAAATAAAACTATTGTGGACAATCTCTTCGGTCTGGATTTCCTGAGAAAAATTCACATACCAGATGCTCAAAAATCACGGGTTTCTTCAAGTTATCGTGAACAACAATTTAGACCTTCTGAGCAATCGTCCCATATCGCCTGCCCATGAATCCAAAAGTGCCCACAATAATACCAAGAATCACAATTGGCCAGTGTCAAGAGGATATCTCGACCAGGTATCCTAGATAGCATCCACCCAGGAATCCCTAAGGTTTACAAGTTGAAAGGTTTCATCGAAATGACAAGATCTTAGCACAGTACTGTGTGGAAAAGTATCCAGTTTCCCACCGTCCCTGACGGTCATCCAGGTTGCCACTCGTAAGTGGGATGCTATCCGGGCCTGACAACGCACACCCTTGGCCAGTTGCCAACGTGTGGGGATGATCAGTCCCATTGTTTACCCACCGTCCCAGACGGTCTTTCGGATATCCACTCTTAAGTGAGGTGCCACTTAGTCCAGTAAAACTCACAGTACTCATCCAATCTCAACTCTAATTTCAAAGTAACTGGCAGTTCCAGTCACAAATTCTTTCCGCATAAAAGTTGGCCTACTCTCCAACTTTATATTTTCCTTTGTAGGAAAATGATCGCTGACAAGTCCATTCCGCACAGTACCTAGAGTTATATCGGAACTTGCTATGATACCAACTGTGATGGATCGGAAAATTACGCTTTTGGCGCGTCGCCCCGCAGGACGTAATCTCCCCCGGTGCGTCGTGATGAAGCTACGGTCCGGGCTTCAAAGCTAGGCAAATGCACGTTCATTCGCCTTTTCAAGCATGCTTGTGGAGCATGATGCAGCTAACTTAGCTTCCACACCGTTCCCACTCACCCTTGATCTGCGAAGGGTTTATTAAGTAAACCGAAAGCTTTCTTAAAACAGGAAAAACGACCTTTTGAGGCCCTAAACGATGGAATTTGGATAAATTCTGGGGACCATGTGGATCCATTGATCAACATGCCTTGATCTTTGGGCCGTTTCCCATCAAAATGGACTCCTCTTGATCTAAATTACGACACTCGAATTTTTAGCCTCCAGATAGGCTATAGCTTGCTCTTTGTAGCTTGATAGAAAGTATGAGAATCCACTTGATAGCATGCAACTAAGCCTCATCAAGCATGACCACAATCATATCTTGCATCGATCTACGAGCTTAGATTATATGAGGGGCCAATCTGTCGCAATCATCTCGCAATTAGATGATATGAGCGACACCGTGCAGGACCGGCAATGCTGCAACTCATTGCGGCTGCCTACACATCCTTACCTACTCTAAAGGGATCAAACACATACCGTAGTTCATCCATTAAGGGACAAAAAGTCAAACCAACTCGTTTGCAAGGTTGTGGCCTAGCAAAAATGGTAATGACCTAGTCTGCATAGGCCGTTCCGTCATGATGCACAATGATTATGCATCATCGGGTATGCGACATGGCATAGTGATGCCTAAGAATCAAATGCCCTCTTTGCAAGGATAGGCAACTATAGATGAGCCTTAGGCATTATTTATACACTTCCGGCTAAGCTATGAAGCTTACTTGGTACATAGTCAGCATATGCACCTTCAACTCACCACCCCTCTCTATATATGTCTTATTGACATTTCTACAACTTATAAAAGGGGAGGAGATTGACATGCTTGCTTCACTATTCATCGCAATTATTGCTTTACTCCGCAATGACTGTGTTCATTCGCAATGATTGCTTTACTTCGCAATGATTGTGATCATTCGCAATGATTATTTTCATTCGCAACACACCACCCCTCCCTATATATGTCTTATTGACATTTCTACAAGTATGGAAATGGGACCATATTGACATGCATGCTTCACTATTCATCGCAATGATTACGCACAATGATTGTGCAACACTCCTTTAGGCTTCCCTCTATGTCCTGATGCACAATGATTGTGCATTACTCGTTCTGCCAGCCCTCTATGTCCTGATGCACAATGATTGTGCGCAATGATTGCGCAACACTCCTTTGGCCAACCCTCTCTGGCCTGATACACAATGATTGTGCATTACTCGTTCTGCCAGCCCTCTATGTCCTGATACATAATGATTGTGCGCAATGATTGCGCTGCAACGCTTAAACCCGCCGACCCAACTGGCATAATGCATCATAAATGATGCAACACTGACTCCAAAGGAAGCTTTAATGAAGCCTCAATATCGAGCCATGGCGCATCTTTTGGATGCGCCATGATAAATACACAGTGTGTTACATTATTCACTCCTTTAAAGAATTTCGTCCCCGAAATTCAAAACAAAACTATTGTGGACAATCTCTTCGGTCTGGATTTCCTGAGAAAAAATCACATACCAGATGCTCAAAAATCACGGGTTTCTTCAAGTTATCGTGAACAACAATTTAGACCTTCTGAGCAATCGTCCCATACCGCCTGCCCATGAATCCAAAAGTGCCCACAATAATACCAAGAATCACAATTGGCCAGTGTCAAGAGGATATCTCGACCAGGCATCCTAGATAGCATCCACCCAGGAATCCCTAAGGTTTACAAGTTGAAAGGTGTCATCGAAATGACAAGATCTTAGCACAGTACTGTGTGGAACAGTATCCAGTTTCCCACCGTCCCTTACGGTCATCCAGGTTGTCACTCGTAAGTGGGATGCTAACCGGGCCTGACAACGCACACCCTTGGCCAGTTGCCAACGTGTGGGGATGATTAGTCCCATTGTCTACCCACCGTCCCATACGGTCTTCCGGATATCCACTCGTAAGTGGGGTGCCACTTAGGCCATGCAAACTCACAATACTCATCCAATCTGAACTCTAATTTCAAAGTAACTGGAAGTTCCAGTCACAAATTCTTTCCGCACAAAAGTTGGCCTACTCTCCAACTTTATATTTTCCTTTGTAGGAAAATGCTCGCTGACAAGTACATTCCGCACAGTACCTAGATTTATATCGGAATTTTCTATGATACCAACTGTGACAGATCGGAAAATTACGCTTTTGGCGCGTCGCCCCGCAGGACGTAATCTCCCCCGGTGCGTCGCGATTAAGCTACGGTCTGGTCTTCAAAGCTAGGAAAATGCATGTTCATTCGTCTTTTCAAGCATGCTCGTGGAGCATGATGCAGCTAACTTAGCTTCCACACCGTTTCCACTCACCCTTGATCTGCGAAGCGTTTATTAAGTAAACCGAAAGCTTTCTTAAAACAGGAAAAACGACCTTTTGAGGCCCTAAACGATGGAATTTGGCTAAATTCTGATGACCATGTGGATCCATAGATCACATGTCTTGATCTTTGGGACGTTTCCCATCAAAATGGACTCCTCTAGATCTAAATTACGACACTCGAGTTTTTAGCCTCCAGATAGGCTATAGCTTGCTCTTTGTTGCTTGATAGAAAGTATGAGCATCCACTTCATGGCATGCAACTAAGCCTCATCAAGCTTGACCACAATCATCTCTTGCATCGAGCTACCGAGCTTAGATGATATGAGGGGCCAATATGCCGCAATCATCTCGCAATTAGATGATATGAGCGACACCATGCTGGACCGGCAATGCTGCAACTCATTGCGGCTGCCTACACATCCTTCCCTACTCTAAATGGATCAAACACAGACCTTAGTTCATCCATGAAGGGACAGCAAGTCAAACCAACTCGTTTGCAAGGTTGTGGCCTAGCAAAAATGGTAATGACCTAGTCTGCATAGGCCGTTCCGTCATGATGCACAATGATTATGCATCATCGGGTATGCAACATGGCATAGTGATGCCTAAGCATCAAATGCCCTCTTCTCAAGGCTAGGCAACTATAAATGAGCCTTAGGCATCATTTATACACTTCCGGCTAAGCTATGAAGCTTACTTGGTACACAGTCAGCATATGCATCTTCAACTCACCACCCCTCCCTATATATGTCTTATTGACATTTCTACAACTTATAAAAGGGGAGGAGATTGACATGCTTGCTTCACTATTCATCGCAATGATTGTTTTACTTCGCAATGACTGTGTTCATTCGCAATGATTGCTTTACTTCGCAATGATTGTGATCATTCGCAATGATTGTGATCATTCGCAATGATTGTGTTCATTCGCGACACACCACCCCTCCCTATATATGTCTTATTGACATTTCTAAAAGTATGGAAATGGGACCATATTGACATGCATGCTTCACTATTCATCGCAATGATTACACACAATTATTGCACAACACTCCTTTAGGCTTCCCTCTTTGTCCTGATGCACAATGATTGTGCATTACTCGTTCTGCCAGCCCTCTATGTCCTAATGCACAATGATTGTGCGCAATGATTTCGCAACACTCCTTTAGGCTTCCCTCTTTGTCCTGATGCACAATGATTGTGCATTACTCGTTCTGCCAGCCCTCTATGTCCTGATGCACAATGATTGTGCGCAATGATTGTGCAACACTCCTTTGGCCAACCCTCTCTGGCCTGATACACAATGATTGTGCATTACTCGTTCTGCCAGCCCTCTATGTCCTGATGCATAATGATTGTGCGCAATGATTGCGCTGCAACGCTTAAAGCCACCGACCCAACTGGCCTAATGCATCATTAATGATGCAACACTGTCTCCAAAGGAAGCTTTAATGAAGCCTCAATCTCGAGCCATGGCGCATCTTTTGCATGCGCCATGATAAATATACGGTGTGTTACATTATTCACTCCTTTAAAGAATTTCGTCCCCGAAATTCAAAACAAAACTATTGTGGACAATCTCTTCGGTCTGGATTTCCTGAGAAAAAGTCACATACCAGATGCTCAAAAATCACGGGTTTCTTCAAGTTATCATGAACAACAATTTAGACCTTATGAGCAATCGTCCCATACCGCCTTCCCATGAATCCAAAAGTTCCCACAATAATACCAAGAATCACAATTGGCCAGTGTCAAGAGGATATCTCGACCAGGTATCCTAGATAGCATCCACCCAGGAATCCCTAAGGTTTACAAGTTTAAAGGTGTCATCGAAATGACAATATCTTAGCACAGTACTGTGTGGAACAGTATCCAGTTTCCCACCGTCCCTTACGGTCATCCAGGTTGTCACTCGTAAGTGGGATGCTAACCGGGCCTGACAACGCACACCCTTGGCCAGTTTCCAACGTGTGGGGATGATTAGTCCCATTGTCTACCCACCGTCCCGGACGGTCTTCCGGATATCCACTCGTAAGTGGGGTGCCACTTAGGCCATGCAGACTCACAATACTCATCCAATCTCAACTCTAATTTCAAATAACTGGAAGTTCCAGTCACAAATTCTTTCCGCACAAAAGTTGGCCTACTCTCCAACTTTATATTTTCCTTTGTAGGAAAATGCTCGCTGACAAGTCCATTCCGCACAGTAC